>NW_009707612.1:0-25074 GCF_000703405.1 Apaloderma vittatum | reverse complement strand
GCAGGAATGGTTACATTTTTGCATCAAGGCCATTCTGCAATAAAGCCATTTCTCTGAAAACATCCTATTCTTAGACTAGGGGAAGAACTCAGTGAGATGCTATTTCTCAAAAATAGTAACAATATGTGCTCAGTAAAGCAGCAGGGGTAACCACGAGAGCTTCCACCAAAAAGATCTGACATGAATGTGGGAAAGCATTTCCACCAACGTTTTGGAGAAAAAGCTTTGGGTGAGAGTTCAGTCTCTGAGTTTCACAAACTCCAAACTTGAAATGCCTTTGGGTGCTGTTCACTACGATGCTCCTGGGACTAATCTCAAAAGTGCCAAACACAGCTCTTGCTTGCTGGCACCCTGGGAATAGGGGATGCTTTCTGCATGTTGGGCTGGCAGCATCTCAAAAATCAGTTGCCTGCTAATGAGTTGCCACCTCTGAAGAACTGACTGTTAATTTTTTAAGTCCTTTCAGTTGTGAAGCTGTTGCCCACCTGATCCTGTCACTGCCCACAATATGCCTTCTCGCTAACTTTGAAGTGGCCAGAAGGAGTGGGTTCTAGACCTTAGTACAAACCTGCCCTCAGGGATGGAAAGGCACAGCTAGTCTGTGAGCACATTAGAGATTTAACACTCTGGTGGCCTGAAGGCAAAGCTTGCTGTGGAAGACTTCATCCAATGACTGTTGTAAAGGGTGTATGGAGTGGAGGCCACCAAAGATACTGCAGAGTGGCTTCTCTCTGACCTCTCCATAGCCCCCACCCTTTTTATTCAGTGGGAGGAGTGAAAGCCTCACACAAATGTGGGCTTTAAACTGTTTGTAATGAGCAGTGGGCAGCCACACAGTTACCCCACCATGGCTGTAAACAGGGTGGATTATGCCACATGCAGATGGGAAGGTAGTAGCCTCAGAGGCATGCTTGCCTTGGAGAGGTGACTTGGCCTCCCACCTGAGACATGGATGTAAAAATAGGAATCTTTTCCTCAGCATCTTGCTAGCAGTGGACTAAAACCTGCTCTGAGCACCACCACATTTAGTTTTTTCCCCATGGCTCTAAATATTTGTTTATTGTTGTTGTGCTGTATATGAAGTGTAGTCCTCTGGCAACAGAATGAAAGCATCATGGGTGACAGATAAACAAGCTTGGCTGATCCATTCTCCTCATTCTTTCTGGACAGATGAGTGTGTCTCTAAACCTGTTTTGCTCTTGCCATGCACACAAGAGACAGGAACAGCACCTCAAATGACAAGCAGACCCTCCCCAAGGTGAGGGCTCTCAAAGGACTCATTTGCAGTCACCCTGTCCAGACTTCCTCTGCCTGCTGTGATTTGAAGTGACATCTCGACAGCTCTTATCTTTCCTACCTAGTCTTGTTATGGCTGATGATTTCATGAGAGCATAGCTGTGGAAACAATTGGTACCTGAACAGTTGAGGGACTATTTTTT
Organism: Apaloderma vittatum; assembly: GCF_000703405.1. Classification (NCBI taxonomy): domain Eukaryota; kingdom Metazoa; phylum Chordata; class Aves; order Trogoniformes; family Trogonidae; genus Apaloderma; species Apaloderma vittatum. Next base: position 23,635 of record NW_009707612.1, on the reverse strand, counting down.
TCTTTTTTTTTTTTCCCAACAAAGGCATTTTTGATTTACACAGGAAAAGAAAATACAAACAAAAAACAAACTTGAGCTTGAAGAAGATGCAACCTTTTGTTTTGCTTTCTGTGGGGTTTTTTTTAAGTCAGTCTCATTTTTAGGGGGAGAGAAGAGGCTGGATGCCAAGGAAGTTGTAAGGTCAGGAGGAATGCAGCTAGAGAGAAAAATCCCTCAGGCTTCTGGGGAGAAATTCAGGGATTTTGAGAAACAAGACTGTTTCTCATTAACTGCCTTTGCACACTGATTTTATTTATGCTGTAGCTATGTTTGTTGATTCATTGGCTAACTTGTCTGGCCAACTGCTTAATCTCAACCTATCAAATGTGGGTTTGTGGAGATGTAGCAGCAGATGGATACCAATGTTCCAGTAAATCTTTTTTACAGTGTTTGTCTTTATTCATAGTGTGTAGGAAGGGACTGTGAAGGAATCCAGAAAGCCAGAGATTTCAAAGACTTTGCAGATTACTCATGAAATAGACACATCACAAATTTGACTGAAGCTGGTGGGTTACTCACCGTAGCTCCCACGGCGGCTTATCTGGGGAAGCGCACTACAGGTGAAGGTTTGTGCTGTTGAGCTGCTGGACATCTGTGTTACATCATGAGGGATAAAGAGCAACAAGCACAGTGCAGGCAGGTTGTCCAGACTATCTGCTCTGTTTGATTGAGATCTTTGTCATTAGATCAAAACTAGCTTGCTTAGACATGTTTGTTGGGTTTTTTTACCTCTAAATCTCTTTAAGAGTCTGGCTGGAGGTATTCCCTCATTGCCCTGCATCTACTCTTCATTTCTTTGAGATACATGCAAAAAAGGCATCAGTGCGCAGATATATAGATAGACAAATGAGAGATGATTGCAATTGCTCTGGTATATTTTTTTCACTCTTCAGAGTTTTTAAAGAAGGATTTAAAAAAAAACAAAACAAAACAAGGAAAGCAAATCAAGCTCTGCAGGGGAACATAAATCTAACAGTGGAAGCTAGTGGCTTAGCTCAAACAGAATGGGCTTTAACAGCCCCCAGAGCAACCAGAGAAGACGAGCTGGAACACTCATCTTTTTGCACCCACGTTCGTTCCAGATCCACGACTCCAATTTCTCATGTAACGTGCTGTTGGGACCTTTGGTAAAGGAGATGGTACCTGGTGCTGGCCATAACAGCCAAGAACCTGAAGTACAAACCCAAGAAATGTTGCGGCTTGCAAATCCCAGTTCTAGAAAAAGAAATGCTATTTATGGATGGGCTCCAGTTAGCATATGACCAGGGAGTGAACTTGTCTCTCTCAATACAAAAGCTGAAGTTGGTATGGCCAAAGATAAAGCTAAAGACATTAGTCTTCCCACTGAGAGCAGCAAATATCCATAGACACACTGGGATATCTCCAGTTAGTCCCATGGTGACTGGCATATCCATGATGCAGATAGCTATGAGGCTAGGCCCCGCAGAGCGTGTCCTGTTTCAGCACATCCCAGCCCTTTGTGTGAGCCAACAAGCTCCCTGTGGCTGCTCAGGCCATGCCTGTTGCGGGTGATGAGCTGGGGAAAGTAATTTCAAAATGGCAGAGGCTGTTCAGAAGCCAAACGTTGTTTCTAAGTGGGTTTTCTGCTTATAAGCAGGTTACACAAATTCCACTTCAACATGCCCTCCCTCCAAGAAGCTGTGAGGCTCATTTTAGAGAGATTAATGAGTGCTTTCACAAGCTGCTGACCTTGTCTTAGTGTGTCCTCGAGCTGGCCACATACTTTTATTTTGTTGGAACCAAGACAGGTTAGACCCTCCACCTGTGCTTGCTGAGAGCATCCTCGAGGTGTCCAACAGTACGACTGCCAGGCTATGTTCGTTATTCTCTATTGCAGCTGACACTATGATACATTTTCTTTCAGGTAATATTTAGAGGCACATTAACTTGCTTGACAGGAACAGTGGGTCTCAAACAGCTCCTGAGGAGAAGTGTCCACGCACTGGAAAATGTTTCAGTGTTTTTTAGGCTGCAGTTTGATACATCTACTAATTTTATTGGCAGTCTCACAGATACCCGCCCCCCTCCCCCCCAAAAAAACACAACCAACACTAAAGCGTAAAAATATGTAGCCTCTCTAGAAACACAGCTGATTTTGCTGCCTGAATTTTCTAGACCCTTCCATCTTCTTTAAACAACCAAAAGCAAAATCAGCTATGAGACTTTCTTTTCATGCCCACTATTGTGCAACAAAATTCAGAGTTGTCTGGACTACATCATGAGGGCTGGGAATGGGGGCAGTGCATCTGCTCCAGAGTCAAGTCAAGAGCCGAGAAGAAATGATCTTTCCCTGGCTGTACCTGCATACACCTGTTTGACCTGCAGAGCATTTGTCCGAGAGTGGAGCTGTACATATTGCTCTCTGGGGCTGTGCAGAGTCATCAGCGCTAATCTGATTTCTGGCAGGCTTCCATGGAGACAGGCCACTTCCAGCCAGGCTTGAGAGGAGCCTGGGAGAGTTTTGAGCATACCAGGCAGCTTGGGAAGAGTAATTGGTACTCGTTATCTCTAGTCATTTGTCTTTCCTAGCTGGCTCTTGTCAGAGATGTTTGAAACTAGGGTTAATAGCGCTGCTGGTATCTCATTTGAAAGTGACCATAACTGGAGAGAAATCTTTCTGTCAAATCACAGGTTTTGTGAGTTCGGTTTCATGTTCTAGCTGGCAGTGTAGCCGAGCTGCATTAATCACTTCTTTCCTTCTCTCCTTCACTCGCTCTGTGTACTTGTATGGCTCTTGTCACGCTTGTATCTGAGCGCCTCTCCCAGCAAGGAATTCAGGAGTAAAAATAACTCTCTATCTCCTTTCTCAGGCTGGAGAACCGCCTCCAGCTTATAGTTTCCTAAAGGAGATTACACACACTTTAGCCTAAAAGAACTCTTCCTCAGCAGGAGTATGTGATGGGAAAATTACATTAAACAACAGCTGGAGGTAAACAGAATAGGGAGAAATCCTAGGACCTAGGTCTGGTGTTTTGTTCAGTTAATGCTGTAGGTCACTATGAAGATATACAATATATGTGTTTATTATTATTATTGCTGTTTATTATTGTTGTTATTATTATTATTATTATTATTATTATTATTATTATTATTATTATTATTATTAAAACTGAACTGAATAGCATAGTAATGATGCTGCAGAGTAATTAAAAAGAAATAATTCTTTCCAGTTGTTTGAGGGAAAAAGCACAAAAAGATTAATGCCTCTTATAAGGAATTAACAAACCACTAGCTGTACTAGCTGTAGTGAGATAAGAGTTTGCTTCCTGGCTAAAGACATTTTTATAGATAGCCACATCCATTTAATACATCCAATTAAATCAAACAACAGGCTTCTTTTTACAGATGCTTTATTGCTTGATACTAATGCTAACAGTATATATGAAAGGAATTGTCAATCCTAAGTACTTGAAAGTAGCGCTACTATAAGAGAAGGTATTTGTCTATAAACCCACCTGGTAAAATCTGGAACAGGAAGATCAGGCGGCATTCCCAACTACACTTCCAATGTAAGGAAGGGCACTTTGATCAATTTACAACACCTCTTTTCCATCTTTGCAGTCATTTCTGCCTTATCACCTTGGCTTCCCAGGTAGTAATGCAGGTCTTGATGCTGATCCCATATATCCCAAAATGACAAGTGTCCATTGACATCAGTAATATAAACAGAGAGGAAAAAAATATGATAAAAACTTAGCTGTGCAGCCAGTATTGTGTACTACTAATGACACATTCTTCAGCAGAAGCTGCACGTTGGAAAGAACTCTACGTTGGGTGTTTGAAACACTGTCTTCAGAGTGGCTGAAGAGACAAGCCTCTAGCTTGGATTTTCAGATGCTCTATGGTACCTGACTCCATTGACTGCAAAAAGCAGTGAGAAGTTAATGGAGCAATTAACAAATGATTTTGATCATTGACGTATAAAAAGAACCAAAGCACCTTGGAGTACTTGTATAGAGCAAAACATAGCTAGGCTATTACATGCTGGTTTACCTAGAATAGAAATCATATTTAGAATAACATGCTCTTGTGTATACTCCTACTAAGAGAAAGCTTACAGCATGCAGAAGAAGAATTTTCTTCAGACTGATATATAAATGCCTGGGAAGTGGCAACCTGCATTTCTAACAAGGTAAATTCAAACTCGTAGGATGCATCTGAGCCAAGCAGTGTGTAAGAGTGCATCTGAAATCAAAGAGCTCATCCTGGAGACCTTTGCACTGTATCCCTTTTGGCGAAGGCAGGAAGAGATCCGTGCTGTTTGCTGGGAGCACACAGCAAGCTCACCAAAATCGAATTAAGCCTTTGAAAGCAATATTTAGCCTCTTATATCTGAGTGGCTGAACTCTGTGTGAGTTTACATACAGAAGGAAGTTACTTTGCATTAGCAAAGAAGATTAGATTTTTATATTTCACTCTTTGATGTGACCTTGGCTTTACATAAGGGCAGATGAGACCTTATCGGCGTTTGCTCCTTAGGGAGAAATGGGAAGAAATGTGTGATTAAACTCTTGATTCTGCCATTATGTGGGAGACCGTCACAACCAGCACTTCCCCATTCCTGTGTATTGTGGCTGTGGGCTAGAGCTCTCTTAACCTTTTTTCTCTCTTAGATCATTTCTAAAATCAGCACAACACAACACATTTTCAGAATGGTCTTGAGCCTTAATTAACGTTGGTTCAGGATCCTTGAAAGATGAGGTTTTCTGTTTGCTACTGAACTGGCTTGATGCAATAAATAACAGAAAAACATTCAAGAATAATCTATAATCTGGAAACTGTCCTCAGGACTTGTCTACAAAAGAAGTATTAGCATTTTACAACAACAGCCAACAAAGCAGAGCAGCCCTAAAGTACAGCGGTGGTTAGACTAGACTGAAATTTTCAGTGTACCTAACCACAGGTTTTGCTGAGGCTCTAATCACCATGCATTTTCACCCCTCTGCCAGCTCCAGCCATGCTCTGTATAACTCAAGCCAGAGAAGGGGTCCCTGGCAGCCAGCTCAGGCACTGGTTCTAGTACTGGGATTTCACTCTGCACTGAACCATTGGTAACTGCTTTTTTTCATATATCTTCATGTTGCAAGAATTCCATGCAGCTGATTCTGCACCAGCAATTAAGCCAAAATTCCCGCTAAGGTCAGAAATCACTCTGCTTTAGCAAGAATGCATGTTTATCTGGTGTTTCTGTGTATGAGTATTCTTTAAATGCATTACTACCTGGCTCCATCCAATTAATCACGCTTGCTAGTTAATAAAAACTGACTCCCCCAAACTATATAATTTAGCTTATGTATGCTCTGGTGCCATTAAGTGGTGGGGCACTTGGCTGACATCCAGTGTCTCTCATTTTGGGTGACCTCTCAAAAAACCCCACACAATTTAAAGTCGACTCAACTGCTCCAGCATATTTCATTGGATATTCAGGGCGCAGTTCACCTCACCCAGCATTAAATAATGAAGCAGCCCAGGATCCACTAAGCTAGGTGCCTAAGACAGGTCAAGGGCTTGCAAGGCCCATGCCTCTCCATGACAGGGTGCCTGGTTTTTAAACAGTCTAAGTTACCATACTCAGAAGATGGGAAAAATACTGTCTAGTTTTGCACTCAGATGTCATCAGTCTAACCCCCTGCTAGATGCAGGAAATCTGCCATTATTCATTCCCTACCCAGACTGATCCTTCCCCAGAACAAAGAGAAATCCTTCCTCTCCCCTCCACCTTTTCTTCCCCTTCATTACTTACTTGTAAGAGTACTTTAAAAGTACCTGATCTGTCTGGATATACAGCCATCCCAAATGCTACTACCACTAAGGGCAGTGGCAAAATAAATCCAGGGCTGTTTAAGCCTATCATGAAACTGCACCATCTGTTTGAAGCAAAGTTTCATGTTACCTAAAGCGTTCTTATGCAGGAAGATTTTATTAGTTAAAAAATGTAGAGTTAAAAAACATAGTTTGCCTCAGACTGGGCTTTTTGTGTGAACATTCTTGTTTGGGAATAATAGTGATAGTTTTTGATTTATCATAAATTAACTCTAAAACATTACTGACTAAACTGCAGGAGAAAAAAGAAGGGAAAAAATAAACAAGCACTACAAACAAAATATGTTCTTCAAAGAAATTCACACTAGGAATTATTCCAGTAAAAGTAAATCAGTTTGACTTCATACCTTTGTTTATGCCACTATAAGTTTTCCATGTAGACAACCCCATATAGGGAAGTTACATTTTACATTATAATGAGGTTACAGTGTGTTAATCCCCTTGGATTGAAGCAATTATCACCTGCCTGCTAGGTGTTAAATGCTGCATTACAAGGGGATTATTTTTTCTTTTGTTCTGACTAAGGTCTGATCTACCCACAAATTCACACTGGTTAAACTAATTCAGGAGGGAGTTTGCATTTTGCACCCTCTGAATCAGTTACGTATTGCATTAATAAAACTGGACTCAATGACAATTCCCTTGATATGTTGTAATTCGAAGCAGTGAAATGATTATTTCTGTGCTACCTGACCATTTACCATTATTCTCTAGCCTCAGTTACATGATTTTATGTGTAGCATATTTTATTTTATAGCTGTGCATTTTCTCTTCCACAGCCTAGCTTTGAACCTTTCATTGAAGCACAACTAAATACCATAAATGACGCAAGTTTGTGACTTTTTCAGACCCTGGAATTACACATGGCAAATGGAGGTGCCAAGAGAAGCAGGTCAGCAATTGACAGCAATTGGTCTTTTTTTTTTCCCCCTTCTCACTCCGTACAATAAAATAGTGCCAGGGGACAGTTGGTTGTCAGAGATCCTGTCTTTGAACAATCTATAAACATCTAGCCATTTGTAGATCTCTCCCAGCTCCTGTGTCAATCTTCACAGCAGTAATGAAACCTTGCTGCCTTGAGTGTCCTGGGTGAGTTCCAGTTATATTATCACAGTTTACATGTCTCAGTTGCCTTGTAACTTATTTGTATGAAGCCCTGATCACAAATCTTTTGTGTAGACATGCACCCAGTTCAGAGGCATCTGCCTACCACTTCAGAGCAGCTTGTATTTTAATGATAGTTGAATGAGCTGCACCTGTGCACACATGGCACACATCACACACAAACACACGTCAAGCCTCAGCTACAGTCTCACTGAACGCAGACCAGGAAAGAAATACTCATTCCCATGTATGCTTCAGATCTCACATCCTGAGCTGGCCTTTTGCCACTTAGTTCAAAGCTGGAAGATGTTCTTCTGGCATGAAGTGGTTTCGCATTCTGCTGGGTGTGTGCCAGGCACAGCCCAGACTCGCTGCTCTGGGACGCATCTCCTTCTACCTTTCTTTCCACACTTCCTCATGGGTTGCAGGGCAGACAATATTTGTGTAGCCAGGCAATTCATGACTGTGTACAGTTCTATTAGACTTGCCCAACATTTTGAGAGCATTGTCTTATCTGGATGAAAGACACCATATATTACCAACGGTCCCATCATTTGTTAGTTGCAATGCATCCAGAGTCTCCTTGAAGGATAATTATATTGTGCCTATTGTTTCAGGAAGTTGGAAAAAAATATGCAAATTTTCTCAAATAAAAATAGAATTTATTGTGGCTTTTGTAAATGCTCTTCATGAGTCTAAGTCCTGCAGACACTGTCAAAAAGAAAGTTGATACCAGAAATCTTTATAAAACCATCTCAAAACCCACTTTGTTTTCTTACTGGTAAGCTCAGGCCCATACCTAGTGCAATCAGTGTAAGATCAGCATATTTAAAAACAATGTCTGGTTTCAAATAAGTCAATACTCACCATTTACTTCAGAGATTACTACTGATTTCATGGCATGTACAACCCAGGGGTGGCGCAGATGCTGTTTTTCCCCATTGGATAAACGATATGGCAAGACTCACCAAGACACTGCTGCTCTATGTTGTGACACAGAGCAAATGCCATCTCAACTGAGAGAGCAAATTAAGATGCATTTGCAGTTGGTTTGTACCACAGGAGTACTACAAGCCTCCCACACTGGCTTGTCTGCCATCCTGAGCTGTAACACCACAAAATCAGGTACACAGAAAGCCTCAAACAAGCTCCAAGGCCTGTGGAGCCCTCAAGGTTGCAGGCCTGTTCAGAGGGAATGTAGGTGGTGCTTTGAAAAGGTGATGTCACTTTTTAGCAAAGATATAAAAGAAGAGGGCGAAGGGATGCTGGCTGAACTTTCTCAGTCATCTCCTTCCAGCATACCTGCATCATGAAACCCAGCAGTAAGTGTTTATTTAGGTAGGTATCTGTGAGCATGCAGCAAAAAGCCTGGGGCCATGTCCTTCTTTGCCCTTTGCAGAGTCCTGAGGAATGACTGCTGCTTCTGACTTCTGTGGCACAGAAGGCGTGAAGGAGGGAGAGGAATTTCCAACACTGAAAAGAGAAGGGTTGCTCGGCTATCTTCGCAAACCCCCAGAATTCTTGTGATGGAAGTCATTCAGCCTCTCCTTTCTGAGAGGGCACAAGTAGTCTGTATTCTGCCCCTGGGTAGAAATCTCAGCCACCTCTGGCTCAAGTTGAAGAACAAAGGGAAACACTCATTCTAAACTAGCTGTTGACTGAGCTGAAGCCACTGAAGGCATGTGGCAACATACAACCAAGAACCAGCAGTACTTCTGACTTTCTCCTCCACCTGCACACTTCACTGTCACTATTGTTTAATTAGGAGCTGAGCATCTGCAGGTTTCTCAGAAAATATGAAGGAACGATTACTGCTTTTTCCACAACTGTCCTGTTACTCGAATCACATCTGGTCTAAATCTAGTAGGAAGCCAAAACTGGAACTGTCTGCACTGCTGAAGTGTTTTTTCTTCTTCTGATTAATAATGGCAAGTGTAACCCTAATGAGACCCCTGCCTTTTGCTTCACAATACAACCCAGAGTCCTATACATCATGTGTGGGTTCCACGAAGTGCTGCCCGCTTGTGCCACTTTACTGAGGAACACATGAGAGTGTTTTCTTTAGCAACCAAACACTCACCAAAATCCTTCCCTCCCATAGGAGGGAAGGGAGAGGGTCATGCAGAAAAGTCATAGGACCAGCTGTGGAGATGTGAGGGAATAACATCTTTAAGTGATTCACACATTGTCAGTCCAGGTTCTTGCTTCCTTCCTTTCTTCCTGCTCTATCTGTGCTACCACCTTAAGAAACCAGCCTGGCTCCTGGTTCTCCTGCCAGGAAGAGAAGGTATGTGGGTCAGTGGCTATTGCTGGGATAGGCAGTCATTGTCCTCACCCTGCCTATTTCCCCAGTGTCATGAGGAGCAATAAGACTAATTTTATAGATCCTTTACATGCCTGGAGAGCCTCTGGCCAGTGCTGACTCTGTTCCCTCCCTGTGTTCCCTGCTTTCCCCAGTCATAGAATCATAGAATGGCCTAGGCTGGAAGGGACCTTAGAGATCATCTAATCCAACCTCCCTGTCATAGGCAGGGACGCCACCTCTCGACTAGACCAGGCAACACATGGGGACCGAGCGGGAACCGAACCCACGACCTCAGTGTTGCCGTTGTTGTCAGCACCGCGCTCAAACCACTGAGCTAACCGGGGCATGCCTTAGAGCTGCTTCTAGTTTCATTGGAGAACATTGCTGGAGAAATTTCTGCTGACCATGGGCTATAGTTAAGAACTTCTCCTTCTGGTTAAGAGCAAGAGATACTCTTAGTATACTCGTTTGCTAACAGTCCCTTCAGATGGTTGGAATGCCTTGCCAAATATTGATAAATTCATGTCAGTCTACACATGACAGGATCTCCCCAAAAGGTCATAATGTTCAAAATGGTTTTGACTGCCTCAGAATGGCTAGCTTGTGGCACCCATGCTCTGATATGCAGGGACATTCTTTAACTTCAGTTCTCATAAACTTCATGCAGACTTCTGAGCCTCCAGCACTACTCAGAGACAGGCCATTGTGCCTGGAGTTGGGACTGCACATCTGATAGTACCGCAAAGGAATCAGTAGGTATTCATGGAAATGTGACTGTAAGTGTACAGTAAGACTTAGTGTGGGCATGTGAGAATGGTATTTCAGAAGTCTTAGAATGCATAGGTTCTGCCTCTGTGGCTGAGTCTCAGACAACGAGTGCCCATACCAAAAGGTACTTGAACCTCATAGTTTATTTATTATTTAGAGAAAATTTGTCCTTGCCCTTTTTCCTTCAAAAAGTGTAATGATTCAATGTTCTGTGACTGTAAACCTTCATCTTTCTGGGGTCATAAAGACTCTATGCTGCTGCAATATTATTGAAAGAAGCAGTTTTCCTTGATCATGTCATCTTTTTTGCACTTATGTCTGGGTGAGGTAGCTTGCAGAGGGACAGCAAGGTAAATGATACAGCACTAAAACAAGCAAGATAAATGATACAGCTCTAAACCAAAACATTTAGCCATGGAGGTAGAAAATTATCTGTGTTATCTGTCTTCAGACTGAAAATGCTTCTTTTTTTTCTTCAATATTGGCCATCACAAAACAAGGCATGCTAGAGAAGAACCACAGCTGCAAGTCATATAAACATCTGGAGTGATGAAATTCACTTCAGTCAGACAGCAAAGAAGATGAAATCCTAGGCTGCAGGTGCCCCCAATTATTAGTTGAATGAACAACTGGCTTGCACTGCATTTCAAAGACCTACCACAAGGCCTGAATTTGGATATTTTTTCTTGTGTCCTTTCCTTCTGAAATGCCTACATCTAGAGCTCTTTTGCAATAAGACAGCCCCTAACCAGAAGGATGTAGACAGTCCCAAAGGATTCAATTTGTCAAAAGTTTGGGCTCTTCTGCAGTTGTTACAGGAGTGATGCCCTGGGCCCTCTCCAAATTTTTGCCGTAGCAACTGGGAGATTCCATTGTGGTGGCCAGCCCTGATCTTCTCAGGCTCTGGTTCAACAGTGCCTATTCTGCACCATTGCACAGCATTTGAATCTGCTGTAGGATTAAAAGCAGAGAAACCCAGAAAATGAATGGGGAAATGGCAAGAGATACAGATTGTTAGCACTTCTATGAATCTCACAGAGTCCAGGAGGTTTTCTATGGTGCCTGCTTTCTAAGAGGTACTTCCTCCCTGGTGAGCCCTAAGAAAGCAGGATCTGGAGGGGCTAACAGAGGTGTGATGCTGAGCTGCCTTCTCTTCCTGAAAAGGCTGTGTTGGGAAGCAGGACACCCATACCAGGGCCATTGCTCTATAGATCACCAAGCTTTGACTGAGGAACAAGTTTTTGTATGTCACTTAACTCTGTCTAACTATTAGACAAAATCAAAGGGAAAAGTATTTGCATTAATGCAATACGATACAAACAGACAGAGTAATAAAAATGCCATTGTTAAGAGTATACTTACTGGTAAAGATCTTTTGTGAATCTTGGGAATTAATTTTTTTCTTTTATCTTATATTTAGAACCAGAAGTTCACTTTATTTATGTAAGATGGAGTTCCTCTACCTCTAATGGCTATTGCTGCTACTGTGTCCCATGTCATTCCCCATTTGCCCAAGGAAGGGAAAGATAGAGGGCAAAAGCCTCTGTTTTTCTATGACATCCAAAGCTCAAATATCCCACATGGATTACTTGAGAAAACTTTCTTGTCAACACTTGTGATTAGTTTTTGAGCTCCACATGGCATCACACAAAACGTTACCTTACTTCTGTCTTCCCTCCTCCTCAAGATCCTTTGATTAATATTTTTGATGTATACTCTAATCATCAAGATGCTAGCTCTGGAACTCTTTTCTTTGTCACCATCTTCTGCAGACAAACAAAACACTGCGCTTGTCTAATAATGCCCAAACTTGTAACTATCTTTTTCTAGTGAATAACTTGTAAAAAGCAAATGTACTGCTAAAGGCGATGTTGAACAGAATAAAACGTTACTTTCTACATTTTACAGAGGTGCTTTTGACAGACTCCATCACAGACACTATATGAAAAGAATCTCAACTTACACCACAGGAAGGAAAGAAGACATCTCGTTGTCTGCAAATGGATTTTTAAACAAGATTTTACATCTGACATTGCATTTAGGCAAGAACTGTTTTCTATGAGAATAGAGTTACTAACAAGATGGCAGAAATTAAAATCTATTCAGATCTTTTCAAGAGTGAGATGTGCAGTCACTGCAGTCCTCCGTTCCATGATTTGACACCTTCTCTCCTTCTCTTGAATAATCTAATAATAACTGAAGTTTCTACTCCAAAAGTCCTCTGCATTAATCATTCTATCTGTCAAGATCTCAGCTCAATTATTGTCAGCCTGCATCTCTGCAACTAGGAAATTACATTAAAAGTTACTCCAAAGTGATGTCAGAGTGCAAGAGTTGAATGGAGAAGGGGTAGCTGGGCTTCATGTGTAACAGCCACGCGTCCTCTCTAGGACACTGCTGAGCTGGTATGCAGTGCTGTTTCCAAGGAAAAAAAATATAAAATTAATGCAATCAATTTACTTCACGTTTTGCCTTGTCTCAAAAATTATTGAGTCATTAATCTTAGCAATGTCATGGTGTTGTCATTCACTGAATTCAGTTAACAGCATCTCACCATTAGAAATCTGTGTTCTCTTCACATGCAGTAATACCCTTCTTGACCACAATGAGTGGAGCTCCCCATGTTGAATTAGGGGAGATTTAAAGCAAAGGAGCTAATGAAGATGAATAGTGTAAACTGCTTCATTATACTGCATCTTGTGCACATGTAACCCTGATATTATTGGGTCAAATTCTGCTTTTACAGGCAAAGTCATTAAATGGAAAAACAAATTCACAAGCTTCATTTCAGGGACCTCAGCTCTCGTGCTCCTTCATTCTTTGATTTCTGTTTTCAAGGAGTTCTAACACAAAGTTTCTGGACCACAAGGCCAAGGACTTCCATACACCAAGGTACCCAGCTGCCTTCCTCAGAAGACTGTGCTGTGAAGCCATCTGTGTCATAGCAGCCACTACTGAAAGAGTGCTGTGTTGCAATGCAGAGGAGTGTTCACCAAGCGATCCAAGTGCTGATGGTCTGAAGGAAAACTAGCAGGTCTGAAGAGAAATTGGAAAAAACAATGTATGTCAAGAGGTTAATTGAGCTGAAGCTAATTTATACCACATGAGCAAGCAAAAGTTTCTGTGATGCCAGACAAGAGTGGAATTAACATGAGAATATCAAAGAAACTACAGTACATCAGATCAATAGATCATCAGGGAAAAAAAATAATTTGATCATGTCTAAGGGAACTACCAGAACAAAGTCACATAGGAGATTTGGTTTTGTCCAGCAGATTGAAATTATGTCACTGGGAAAGCTACAAATTATGGTACCCAGACTCCAGTGAAGGGAAAGCATTGTTGCTGACCTCTAGAGAACGCTCAGGGGGATCTTAGGGCTACCTCTATTTCACATGCGATCGTGCTGCTAGGAACCCCTGGCTACAATTAACTGATCCTGGGCCACCCTATGACATGGGCTGCAGGTTATTAGCAATAACAAATGTGAATTTGATTCCCTAAGGATGCATATCTGGAAGATGACAGGGCTGCACCTTAGGTAATTAGTCTTACCTGTCAGCAGAACTAATCAGCTATAGCAATAGTGCTAGCATAATGATATGACAACAGGGCTTCTGGTTTTAGAGCTAGTGTGGATGGGTGTTAGTGCTCTACCGGCCGCTATGCAGCACTCATGCCATCTCACACGCACCAAACTCAGCCTTAAATCCAGTCTTAGTGCTTGGAAGTGCTATATACAAAATGTGTGCTGGATATCATATGGGACATTTTCTGACTTGTTTCCCAAAATTACTAGCATGAAATAGGGTCACCACATGTATTGGCTGCACTTCTGCAGTGGTAAGCAGTGTAGGCATGTATGGTAAAAGAAGGTTCTGGCATTGACTCTGAAGACCTTCCTTCAAAAGAGACAAGATGAGGAAGGGACAGAGCACACAGATGTGCACACAGAGCACACCGTGACCATGTAAACACGGGAGGCAGTCGCTGCCTACAAAGCAGTTCAACTCAATCTGTAATATTAATGCACCTAAATTACAGGGTATGGAGTGTGTTAAATCCTCAGGGAGTAGAATAATTCAGATGTGTATTATGTTTTCACTGCAGCATAATCCATAATCCTTTTTATAGGATGGCTTTATTCCCAGATGAGGAAATCTGCACTGGAGTGTAATGCACTTTAACTCGTGCTTATTGACTTTGTACCATTAACTGACTGGCTTTCACTATCCTGTATGTACCTCTGATAGATCACTGCAGCTCTAATCTTCACAAGGATCTAAAGACCCACTTGCCTTTGGTGTTATGGACACAGCTTCTTTCAGAGGGCACATTAGGTGCTGGTCTAATCCTGTATCAGTTGGTGCATGCTTTGCATATTCAAAGAATTTCAACAGGCTTTGTAATGACTCAGGGCACTGTTTATTGTTCATATAATAAACCGTTGTAGTGGTTTAACTCCTTATAATTCCCCATTATTTGATTAATGACCCTTTCTTGGAGGTAAATCTATCAGAAGAGAATAGGTGCCTGGTTTCAAAAAATCTCAGCTAACACCATCTTTCTTAGCACAAGCCAGCCTTCAGTAAAAGCATCACTGAACTTTGAATATCAGAAGGAAGGCAGGTGTCCTGGCAGCAGCTTGCACCAGAACCCACTAAAGTCTCAAATGGCTCAGCACTATCCATTAGGATGCCTTGGTCAGAGTCCTACAGTTCTGGTGCAGCAAGTGACTAGTGGCTGGTACTCATCAGGAAGATAGTCATACAGACAAAAAATAGTAATGCCTTGCTTATGACCTTCCTGCTCGGTCCCCATGTGTGGCCTGATCTAGTCAAGAGATGGCATCCCTGCCCAAAACAGGGAGGTTGGACTAGATGATCTCTAAGGTCCCTTCCAGCCTATGACATTCTATGATTCTATGATTCTATGATTCCAAAGTCTTTGAGTTATTAAAAGGAGGACGGCTTGCTTGGTGAAGCAGAAATTAATTTTAAAAGCATGCAAAGCAAATATTGTTTAACTTCTGCTTCATGAAATTGTTTAGGTGAAATTGGAAACAATCAGTGAAAATACCCACAGACTTCTCCCTCGATATATATGCTCTTGAATCAAATTTCTTCTTTCTTCTCTTTTTTTTTTTCATAATTTCATAACTTTTCTCACTTCTTGTTGGTGGTTTGTGGGAACTCTTTCAAAACTGACAACTCTTGCAAAATCTTCTGTTTATGGGTGGATTTTTTTGCTATGGGCATTGTACTTTTTATTTTAATGGGAAGAAAAGGAGTTTGCAGAGTGAATAGCAAGGGGAAAAGAAAAGATTCAGGGAATGATTCTGAGGTAAGAGCAGAAACAGAAAAAGAAACACTGAACGTAGCTAAAGAAAAGTGCAGCAGTAACTTGCAGTACAAACTGTAGGGAGATGGAATGAGTAGTAGACGCCTATTTGCTGAGGGACAAAAGTGGTCTTTATTCACATACATGTGTTTATTTGTAGCTCATAATTCTGGGCAGATTTTTCAAGTAATTAGAAATACTAAGTCCTATACATTGCTAGTTTTATCACCTCATGCATTTTTTCTGCTTACTGCTCTTGTTTTAGCATTGAGAAAATATCTCTGGCTAAGAGAATAACTAGAAGGAAGCAAGAAACAAATGGTCGCATCTTAAAAATGAACATGAGTTTTATTTCACATATTTGCACCTTCTCTTGTATTTCTGAGAGATTCTCCATTCGCAACACATCTACCACGGAAAACTTTTACTATTATTGAAGTAGCCTTTTAGTTCTCTCAGCTTGTATTTCTTTAGATGTAATTTTTTAGTTATTTAGCTTGTTTAGTTTTATCATTAAGACGCTAACATCAGTGGGAAGCTACCTCTGTCCCACCCTTGGCCCACTGTGATACTTCAGATGCTGAAACCAGTGGTTTGTGCTAAGTGAAGGGTGTCACCCCCCACAGTGTGCCATGGACAGGTTCATCTCACACCTCCTTCACTGTAGGAAGAGGCTGGTGTGATCACTACTGTCCCGTTCTCCTCTGTCAGAGGCAAGGGGCCAGGGGATAGAACGGGCAAGCTGGGATCGGGAGGAGGAGAAGGAAGAAGGGAAAGCTGGTGCCAAGCAACAATGGAGTTCACAAGTGGACCTGGAGCAGAGCCGGGGAGGGATGGTCCTGCAGGTGAGGTGGGGTCACCGAGAAGGAGTGAGGCTTGCCAGGATCTGGGGAGAGGGGAGATGGGGACTGAAGAAAGGGAGCAGAAACCTCATCTGCTGCAGAAATCGGCAGGTACAAGGTGAATTAGAGGTTGAAGTACAGGAAATTAAAAACTAATCTCAAGGTTGAAGCAACTGATTACTGTTCTGAAAAATCCAATTCTGTCCTTACAACCACCAAGGAGATCCTGTGTCTTGCCTGACACACCGCTTAAGCTGAATTTGGCATCAGTGATCACTGATACTGTATTTCTTTTTTTATTTTTTTGTGCCTGATTTGAAATGCTGCAGCTCTCCCAGCTATGAAAGATGACAATGGACAACACTAGTGAATGTGTTTTGGGCTCTGAATTGCCAAATACGCCCAAATCATCAGATCATCATCGCTTCAAATGAGCTGCTGAAACCAATGCTACCTTTTGACCTTGTTCTTTCTATGTTTCAGCTGTGAAATAGGGATCAGACAGCCTCTACTTCTCATAGCACTGCCCTAGTGCAAAGTCACGCACAAACACAATGGGTCCTGAGGTGTGAATCAGCCCACAGGGAGGTGGGTGACCTGTGGGACTCACTGCGAAGTCAGGAACTCAGATGCAGAGCTGGAAGCACTATGGCAGACCATGCTGTGCTCTCTTGGCCATGGTACGAAGGGAGAGGAGTGTTACGGGGCTGGCGAGGAAGCTTATACTGGGAAAAGCAGCTTGGGAATTGCTGGAACAACTTTTGAGGTGGGTTCAAAGACTGTAGTCCTGAACTGGCAGACAGCCAGATGAGGAAACACCCGGCTTTCTGAAAAGGGTTTGTGCAGTGGGCAGAAAAGCAGTTTTCTTTTGCAGAACACTGCACTTGATACAGAAGATATTGAATATCTGCTCACCAAGGGAGCACAATCCACCATGTATAGTCACTGCAATAGGCTCTATGATAAGTGAAGAGGTGTGGGCAAGGTGATTTCAGACATGATGTTTTCCGAATTACTTGATTTTTAAGCACACAATTTGGCAAACTTAATAACACTTTTCAGTGCTGCTTTTCCTTATAACGACTGGCATTTGGGAAATTTTCAGCACCTGACTAGGATATAAGCAGAATATATTCAGCCTTACACAGGAGGACTCTTGAAAATAATGAGACTTCAGATAAACGCCTGTGTTGAGCACAATTAGACATTTATCACCTTTGGGATAGAATGAGGTTAAAAGTACCAATATTGCTGAATTCCATGTTAAATGATCTAAACTCTTATTAATGAAAATGTAACAGGCTTTAAGCTGCAAAGAGCACTGATGGAAAATGGAGTCCAAAGCTGGCATCTCTGAGGACAAAGCAAAAACCAACCCGAAGCATCACCTTATGGAAAAGCAAATGTTTCTTTCCAGATCCTTTTCTCCTGTGACCTTTGCTATTTGGCGTTAGACACAAAATTTCTTCAGAAAATTGCATCTGTCTCACAATAGGGAGAAAGAAAGGAGCTGCTAGGTGGGAAACCTCTGCTACGCCACTAAGGTAGCAAATTCTAATTGGAACATAGTAAATCAGAGTATTCTCAGAAAAAAAAAGTAGTTGGTTCCGAGAATTTGTGATCTTTTCCAGGCATTTTGTTTCTGTGCATGAGGGGATGGCCAGGTAACTAGTCTTTGTGGCATCTGTTTTCATGGTTCCTATTGAGTGCAGAAAAAGGAAAAGTGATGACCCAGCTAAGGTGGCAGCAGCATGAATGTCTTTCAAAATGACCCTTATATGCAAAAAGTCAACAAAAGCTGAAAAAGTCAAATTAGGAGGGAAAATTGCCCTGTGTGCACAGGCCACATACTAAAGTAACAATATTGCAATGAGAAAGTAAACAAAACGAAGCCCAGCAGTGAGGTAAATAGGTATGGTCAGGACTGGGAGAGAAAAACAGCCTCTCAAGGTACATCCTTCAGCAGCAATCACAGTACCACCTCTTTATCAAGTAGCTTTTCAGGTGCTAAGGGGGAGCATGTATGAGAAGTTCCCAGATTTGTAGGTGTGTGGGATTACTTCTTAGTGCCTCGCTCAAGCATGTAGCTGCTGCAGTTGAGCATTTGCCATTGTGTTCCTTTCCAAGCTCTCACTCCATGAACGACGGTTTTATTTTCAGACAGTCATAAGAAAGATCCAGCAACACTTTTTAATTTTTTTTTTTATTTTGAACCATTTACATTTATAGTCTGTGAATGACTGGGAAAACCAGGGTTGCCACCACACCAAGCAAAGCAGTTGAAATACTCTGCTCATCTTTCCAGCCTAGAGGAAAGTAAATACCACAGCATTTAGTGAAGAAGCAATGCAGTCATAATAATGAAGTACTTTTTTAAGGTAGTGATTGAAAATAGCAGGTTCGCAAGCAAAATAGATGGGACCAAACACATTAGGCACGCAAACCTAGTAACAGTAATTAAGATTATGTTTCTGGGAGGAAAAGTGTGACTGATACTGATGACATGCAATGTTTTTCAAACAGAAGCAAATTGTTAAAAGACCTTTAAGTGGAGTAATACAGCACATGAATGAACCCATCTCTTATTTGTTGCCTGGCAAACTGGATTAAGTTTAATAGATATGAAAGGCTGCAAGAAGTGACAGGATCTTCCTCAATGGTTATGTAAGAGATTTTGACTTTGCAGTATCCTGTGTGCTTCAGCAAAGAACAAGCAAAACTCACCTTTGATTCCTGTTAGAAAAAAAAGGGAAAAAACCCTGCAAAACTGGTGAGGAATATTTTCCACACTAGACACTTTTGAAATGCAGAAGCCTGAGGCCACGTCCTGAGCTGTTACCAAGGGAGATGGCTCCACTGGCTCCAGCTGAACTCTCAGTTTTCTAAAGGTTGAAAGTTTTGCAGCCCATGCCTTTCTTTTAACTGCCTTAAGAGCTCTAAATAAAAGCAAAAGCAATAGCCAGACAGCCCTTCTCGCTGCCTTTTTAGGCACTCCACCTTTAGTATGAGCAGTGCAATGTACAAATAGTAAAAGTCAAAGAAATTAATTTCTTTTCTTAAAAGTCAGTGGAAAGCTGCTGGTGGCCCATATGAGGTCTCATGTGAGGAAGCTCTACCATCTCAGAAGCTCTGGCACAGGGGAATAATTTATTTTTGAAGGGCATATTTATAGTGAGGCTGAGTCAGAGCGAGACTTGCTCTTGAAAAAAAACTGAAACGGAAGAGTGGAACAATACTTGCATGTTAGTTGCTGACACATTCGGTTCCCCTGCTACAGATGTACGGCAAGTTGTATCCAGGAGCAGAAGCTGACCTTCTGGAGATCAGACCATTGTCAGTGTCCCACCACTCCTCAATAAGTTGACAGGGGAGGACTCCGTGTTTCCTGGGGGTAAATTTTCCCTCCACAGATTCTTCAGGAAAATTTCCCCTGTTTATGCTCCCATTCAAAGATGTCAAGCTAGAAAGACCTAGGATTCCTCCATAAATTTTCAGGACAATTTAGATTTCCTTCTTAGGGAAACAAAACCAAGAGGTCGTTTCAGTCTTAAATGCTTCTGACTCACATCTTCTGTATTCACTGCACTGGTTCTCAGCAAATAAACAGCTATCCCAGAGTCATATCAGAGAGAGATTTGAATAGTCCCATTTTTTTCTTAGCTGGTTTCTAGTAAAACATCCCAAAATCATGTGCCATAGAACTCCTGAGCAATGTGTACAGAATAGTTTGCCTCAGTGCCGTAAATAAAACAATATAAATTAACCAATAACTAAAATAACACTTCAGCTCTTTGGTAAATAAGTAAGAACAATTTTTTGATTAACACAAAGACTTCAACATCTCATCCCAAATACCATAACAACCAGCAACACCTGTGATGTTGTCCCTAGTTTCTATACCGGGGGCCCACTCTGTGACCTGGCTAGGGAAAGGCTCCCTTTAGAAAAAAAATCACAGTTGACAATTAAACAAAGGCCCTCTCCCTCCTTAACAGCCTTGGAGAGGAGATGCTGGTGACAGGCTCTCTGCTATCTTGAGTGAGCATAATGTAAATACCTCGACAGGCAAAGTCTAAAATTTTGACAGATGTAACATAGCTGCAAAGCAAGTAATAACTGAGTGTTAAACCTCTGTAGCGAGGGTGCAGCCCATCTCTGTTGGCATTCTCCTTATCCACTCTCCCCCAGCCCTCCTTTGTAAGATCTCTGTATTTTTTTAGCTCTTTCTTCTATCTCCTTTCCCCTTTCTTCTTTTTGTGTTTTTTTTCCCCACCTTCTCTTCCCTTGGGATCCGGCAGTTTGTGCCTTTTGATTCTTCATGGTTCATTGGTTTTGCTTTGCAAGGCTTCATTCCTCCACGTGAAACAAAGATTGCAGGGAGGAGAGTAGAGGCTATAGAAAGGAGGTTACATCAGGCATGTTGTAGACAGCGCTGAAATGTGTTTGTAACCTCGCCAGATGGATGGACAGCCCCCACACAGCGGGGGCACTCGAAAGCAGATTCAGAGTCATACTTACCAGAGGGTGGGGTGGGGGACGGAGAGGCGGGATGTTGAATTTCCATATATTTCCATGAACTTACTGTCATTTGTGTCTAACATGTCACTAACAGCATATTAGAAGGCTTTCCTGTGCTAGTCCTGCCTATTAAATTCTTACCCTGATCTAGATGCTTCATTTCCCCCAAAAACCAAACGTATACTGTGGAAAGATCACAGACGCTGCCTGGAGCTGGTAGGAAGCACCCCTTGTCATGGTTTGCTTGTTTGTGTTTGTTGTAGTCGTTTTTCCAAGCCACACTAAGCAATCAAGCAACTAAAACCAGAGATATCCCAGTCATTCTTTGAGCATATCGAGGATTTGATTCAACATCATCCAGGTACAAAGGCACGCTGTGTAAACAAGCAGATGCTCCATCATGCTGGCACATCTTACAGGTGTTACAGTCTGCATTGCCATCGTGCTTGCAGTGCCGCCCTTAGCACTTGCAGTGCCAAGCACCATCCAGGGAAGAGCCTGGATTGGAGAGCTGACATTGTAAACCCCTGAACAAGGGACATAGCTAAAAACAGCAAATAGGAGCATTCAATACTGTTTACAAAAGTACATTGTACATACATATTGTTTACAGCAATGTAAAGTCCTTGAGATTCTGTCAAAGTCCAGGGGAAGAAGAAGCCTAACAGATACCTCATCCCGAATTCAGTCTATTTGGGCAATGGTGGGCAGCCCAAGCCCAGCCTTTCGACAACACTACCACCCAGCCACCACCATGAGCTTTGCTCCATTGAAAACCAAAGGGATAGATCTGTCCAGAAAGCCTTGACCATGGGATTTACAAAGCAGGGCTTACTCTAAGCTTGCATTTTTCCATGTTTCAAAATACACTGCAGCAATCAAATCCTGAGTGGACAACTGGACTCACTGAAGTCTAAGTGATGCTCTGCCTGTCTCAGCTTGTAATGGACAGAGAGAAATCTCATCTTCCTCCTGCTGTGTCCATGACACCAGACCTCTCAGAGGCGAAAGATCTCCTCTGTCCTGAGAAGCTAATGCCAGGAATGCTTTGTGTCTCCACAATAACTTACAAGTCTTTGACTGGCCTTTCAGGATGGAGATTGGGGAGCCAGTTTTTCTAATTCTCATTCCCCAGAACAATACAAGGTGTGTCCTAAATCACACTGGCCAGCCTTGAACTCTACAGGCTCTTATGTGGACTGAGTCTTGCTGAGTTGTGATGCCCAGGGTGAGGTGGTTTAGCCAGTTAGTTGAAGTACTCCCTGCACTTGGAAAGGCTCAGACAGACTCTCAGCACCCACACACCAACTTTAACTGGAGAGATGCGGTGGAAGAATCCAGCTTCACAATGTTCATGCCTAAGTAAGGCAAAACATTTCTGGAGGAATTCATTGCTTAGAAAGGTTTTAGCAGATTTTAAGTATCAAAAGAAGGTATTATATCATGCCTATTTAGTATCCACTTTAAAATCAAATCCTAGTCCAATTCCATTTATTTAGCTACTTACAAAAGCTAAATTACTTTTGAAATAATTTTTCTTAAATTTCATCTTATGCCTGTGACAGCCATATGTGAACACATGTGTATGCATTTTTGTCTTAGCCCAAGTCAGCCAATTCTTTATCTTAGAGGGAAATAAATAATTTCTTTCCTTCCCTTTCCTAACTGTTCCTACTACCGCTCCCTACTCCAGCAGCTGAAGGCCAGAAATCTTTCACAGAAGACACAGAATCCTCAAAAGTTAACAAGATGAGCCCAAAGACAACAGGTTTGGTGGATCAAGAGGGGTCAGCTGGACCTGCATGACACAGCAGACTCGAGTGTGCTCTGGAATGCAGCAAGATGCTTAGCTGCTAGGCTGCTTCAAGGAGCTTAAAATATGACCTTCCTTTGGAGACAAAGGCAGTGGCTGAGAGTGAGCAAGGGTAACAGTTTGGATTTCTGTTGTTTTTATAAAGGCATTTCTTCACTCCCTGGCACTTTGTATAAAGGAGTATCAGGTTTAATTACTTTGCTCACAGCCAGATTCCTATTTTGGTTATAGAAATTCTTGCAGTCTGGTATGTGTTTTCAGATCTTCAAATCTGCAGTCATGTCTTATTTGAACTCCAGCTGGGCTCTTTTCTGAGTGCAACTTGTCATGGCTTACAGCACAGCATCTATTTCTGTAGCTGTTGTTTGACCATTCGCATCTGAAGCTGGGTCTGAGCTTCCACCATCCTGTGCCCAGATCATCTCCTGGTAGGAAGCACCGGGAAATGAGGGCCACCACCATGCCATGCTCAGTCGGGTGTAATGCAAGAAATACATAAAGATACTACATTATGTTTATCTTACGGATATTTTATATGTTACATGTTACATGATGTAGATTACATTACATTAAGTTACGTTACATCAGGTTATGTCATGTTACGTCATATCATGTCATGTCATGTCATGTTATGTCATGTCATAAGCAGAGCACTGCAGCTATCTGTGTGGACCTTCATCCACCCATGCCTAATACACAGCTGGTTTACCCAAACATCTGGTAGACACCTGACAGTCTCCTAAAATAAGTTACTGTCTAACGACTGTTTCCTCATCCCATTCATTGCTCTCATTGCTAACATTTCAGGGAATTAACATTTCTGAGAATTTCTTTACTTCACAGCTCAACATGATCGAATTTCACAAGTTAGATGATCAGCCCAGTATCTCTTTCAACCTACTCTCACAAATGTGACATGCGTATTTTTTTTATTCTTAAATAAGAAAATTCAGACAAAATAATTGCCTATGAAAGGTTAAGAATCTTTCAAGGATAGTTTAAATTATCTTTTCTTCATCTTCTTAATTTGACAGGTCCAAAGAGTTGTGGTTAATGGAGTTA
>NW_009707611.1:0-8671 GCF_000703405.1 Apaloderma vittatum | reverse complement strand
TTTGGTTACATATTGTAACCCAAGACAAGCCACCAGCAACTCCTCAGCAAAAAGTAAAATGTGCAGTGCACTGTGAGCTGATAGTAGAGTATCAGGAGAAAACAAGACATAGGTATCACACTCCTTAAGCATCAGAAACAGTGAAATGCATGGTAAGGAGAGGATATACCTCATCCACACTCCAAAACTTCCTCTCCTTATTTCGTCGCCTCTTCCCTCATATCCTTCCAGAATCCCCAGGCTCTGTTCCCTTGATCCCCATGGCACACCACAACTCTGGTACAGAGATTTCAAAGAAAAAAAATGTAGATACTTCCTACAGGTGGCTTAGTTCTAAGAATCCATAAAACAGTGACAATGAGGTAGTTTTCCTCAGATTAAGTCACAGCTGTATGACATCTTGAGCAAGCCTAAAAGATGACATATTTCCTATCCTAAAAACATCTTTTTCTGCTACTGTCAAAATTTATGAAATCTAAACCATTCTTTTCTCTCGTTGTACAGCTTTTTACAAACTCAAGATAAAACTAAGACTACTTCATTAGCCCCCCAGGAGAAAGTTACTTTTGGCACAGGATGTTTTAACCTACAAATGGTAATACTTTTAAGGGTAATATACTTTATTCCTATTTGGGCTCTAAGAGAGACCAGACTGATCTGTGGCATTTCGGTAGACCTTGGAGCAGTTTCTAAAGCTCAGCCTGTTAAGACTGAAGTTTCTGTTGATTAACCAGGATGTTAGCAGAGAATCCTCACTGAGTCAAATTTGATGTAAAATGTAATTGAAGTTTTAAAGAAAAGTTGTTTTTTGGTTTTTATTGTTTGGTTTGGTTTTTTTTGCTTTACAAACCTTTAAAGGTAAACCACTACATATTTAGGAGTGATTTCCATGCCTGCAGATCAGGCCAAGGTAACCTTCATAATTATCTCAACATTGATGAAGAAAGTTTCAGCCACCGAAATACTCTGGTAAACTCCCTTCTAAGTGCAGGAGTGATCTGGTTACTGTTTTCAGGACTTACGTTTTATCTGTTTATTGTAACACTAACCAGTCAATGAACATTTACCTGAAGATGAGCATATAGATTATTTTGTCCTGACAAATTCAGTCTGTATGCTAAGCCAATGCATTTCAACAAATATATCTCAAACACAAAAGGATCTTTTCTTTACTTGTGATAAGCAAACATTAACCACAAATTAACATGGACTTCTGTAATCTTGAATCTGACATACAGTAAAGAATAATGAATTCTAGATTCTTGATATGTATATAATATGTATTCTGTCTTATTTATTGTTTTGCATCCAAGAACAGATTTAATTTGCAAATTTGTTGAAGCACTTACATGAAGTATGCTTTAACAAATGTGTACTAATAAAAAAACCAAAACACAACTAAGATCACATGAACAACTAAAATATCCTTTTCCGTTACAAAAGAAATTGTCTACTAGCTGCAGTTCAGATTTAATGTTCGGTGTAACTGTTGCATTTAACATTTTGTGTATTAAATCGTTTGTAACATGACAGAAATTACAGATGCATGCCGCTCTTGTTAAAACACCAACTTCGGAACAGGCATTTTTGAGCTATATTTTTCTAATGATGCACTGTATGATAGATGCACTGGAGCTTTACACCAAACAGCATATTCCACAGGAGAATGATTCACACTGGAGGAATAGTGTGTATGTGTGAGACATTATTAAAAAGAAAAGCTTTTACAGGTAAGTCAGTGACAAAAGGATGATGAGAGAAAATGAACCCTCACCGGAAAAAAACAAGAGACCTGGTCACACAGGATATGGGGAAGGCTGAGGGACTCATTGACTTTTTTGCCTTGGTCTTCACCGGCAAAGGCTCTGACCACATCATCCAAGCTGCAGATGGCAAAGGCAGGGACTGAGAGAATGAAGATCCACTCAATGCAAGAGCAGATGAGGTTCAAGATGATCTAATGAACCTGAAGGTGCACATGCCCCTGATAAGATTCATCCACAGGTCCTGAGGGAACTGGCAGATGAAGCTGCAAAGCTACTATCCATCATATTTTAAAAGTCATGGTGATCTGATCAAGTTCCCACTGACTGGAAAAGAGGAAACATAACTCTGCATTTTCAAAAAGGGAACCACAGGCCAGTCAGTCTTACCTCAACGCCTAGCAAGATAATGGAGTAGATCTTCCTGAAGGCTCTGCTAGGGCACATGGAGAACAAGGAGGTGGTTGGTGGCAACCAATATAGCTTCACCGAAGGCAAATTTTGTCTGAACAAATTTGGTGGCCTTTTATTATAGAGTTACAGTGTCAGTGGATAGGGGAAGAGCAACTGATGTCACTTGTGCAAAGCATTCATCACTGTCCCACATGACATTCTGATCTCTAAATCGGAGAGACATTGATCAAATGGATGAACCACTTGATGGATAAGGAACTGGCTAGATGGCTGCTCTTAACGAACTGTGATCAATGTACAAATGGAGACTTGTGATGAATAGCATTCCTCAGGGATCAGTAGAGGAACCGACGCTGTTTAACATCTTTGCTGATGACATGCACAGTGGGACTGAGTGCATCCTCAGCAAGTTTGCTGATGACACCAAGCTGCATGGTGCTGTTGACATGCTGGAGGAAAGGGATGCCATCCAGAGGGACCTGGACAGCTTGAGAGGTGGGCCCATGACAACCTCATGAAGTTTACCAAAGCCAAATGTAAGATCCTGCACCTGGGTTGAGGCAATCCCAAGCACAAATATAGGCTGGGCAAAGAATAGGTTGGGAGCAGCCCTGCAGAGAAGGACTTGGGAGTGCTGGTTGATGAGACCCTCAACATGAGCCATCAATGTGCAGTGCAGCTCAAAAAGCCAACCATATCCTGGGCTGCATCAAAAGAAGCGTGGCCAGCAGGTTGAAGGAGATAATTCTGCCCCTCTACTCTGCTCTTGCATCCAGCTCTGGAGTCCCCAACACAAGAAAGACATGGACCTGTTGGCGCACCTCCAGAGGAGGGACACAAAGATAATCAAATGACTGGAGCACCTCTCCTATGAGGACAGGCTGAGAGAGTTGAGGTTGTTCAGCCTAGAGAGAGAGGGAGACCTTATAGCAGCCTCCCAGTACCTGAAGGGCCCTACAGGAAAGCTGCGGAGGGACATTTTACAAAGGTGTGTAGCAACAGGACGAGGTGCAATGCTTTTAAATTAGAGCAGGGTAGACTTAGATGAGGCATTAGGAAGCTCTTCACTAGGAGAGTAGTGAGACACTGGAACAGGTTGCCCAGAGAAGTTGTGGGTGACCCCTTCCTGAAAATGTTCAAGGCCAGATTGGATGAAGTTTTGAGCAACCTGGTCTAGTCGGAGGTGTCCGTGCCAATGGCAAGGAGGATAGAACTAGGTGATCCTTAAATTCCTTTCCAATTCAAACCATTCTATGATTCTATAATGATTCTATGATTATAGAAACCATCACTTGTAAATGAGATTTGTTTGAAAACAAACAAAAAAGAGAATGATGGCAATGGTATTTTTTTTGACAAAACAAAAATGCTATAATATTCCAGACAGTGGATTTTCCATCTTTATAGTTTTTTTAAACAAAACTTCCCAATCCTTCTATTTTCTTTTCTTTAGTACTATTAAAATTAAAAATCATAGTTTATCAAAATAGACATGAAGTTCTAAAAAATTACAATACATTCAGCTACAGAACCAGTCTTGTGTGACTTTGTTAACAAACTTTGTTTCAGCCTTTCTTCCATCACAGAATCATGTGTCTCAGAGAATAGAAAAGCCTAGCAGAAATTGCCAGAGAAAGCTGAATTCTTCACATAGCAAAACCATGCAATGCAGAAAGGAAAAATTGGGAAGGGAGGGAAGGGAAGGGAAGGGAAGGGAAGGGAAGGGAAGGGAAGGGAAGGGAAAGGGAAGGGATCTCCAGTGAGTGATTTTATCATTTGTGAACAGTATTCTTAATTAATCACTGGGAATACAAAAAATAGTGAAGTAAACTACACTAATCAGAATTAATTCATTCTGCTTCGGAGAAGGGCAGTGAAACTTGGTCTTTTTGATCCTCCCCTTAGCTTTACTTAATCTGCAGTGTTTCTCTTTACTTTGAAACTGATGTGTCTTTGGACCAAAGCTGCTCCTGCTTTAGAAAACATCTAAAACATCTCATTTAAATTCTGGAGACAAGACTAGCTCTGGCTCCAAAATTTAAAAAGGAGAAAATACAGCACCAGGAGATTATTCTCCTCATCCTTAAAATGTGCCCATTTCAAAGCAAGTGGGAAAACATCATGGCTCAAACTGGGTCTGGTCATGGATCAAATAAGCAGCACTACTCACCCCAAAGTGCAAGCATATCTTAATGTATGCTTAAGTCAAGAACACACCATAATCTGTAAATGAGGAATTTATTTTTATACATTAATATGCTTTTATTAAAGCAAGAGCCAAGTGTATCAGTCAAATCAAAGCCTGAATAAAAATAAATAAATAAATAATCCCTTTATTATATAAACACCATACTAAAACAAAAACTTCACATTTTTTTAATGTGCTAGATATACCTTGAAAACATGAGATTGCAAAGTAATACTGAAACACAGCTCCATGAAAGATGCAAGAAGCAAAGGGCTGGTGTTATCATGGAAGACAGTGCAGGATACTAGTTGCATTTCCTAAAGAGGAAACCATGAGGTTCAGCATGTTGATTATAATACAGATTTGCAACATAATCTGTGTGCTTGTGAAGTCTCCCTTTTTAACAATTTTTTTACGAAGGATAAAGACAGTTAAAGGGTGTTTAAAAGATTTGGGTTTGGCCAGGAAAGATTATTCTCATTTTAGACACTAGGAATAGTCTAGAACTCTCTGTTAACTTCTATACTTCATCCTATTACAGTGATCTGTCTGGCTTTTTCATGTCATTAAGACAGTTTTCATCAGTGCAGTGAAAGCTACCATGGGGAGCCTCAAGAAGCCAGGATGCAATAGCATACTTGGGTTTACAGCACGGTCAGCCTAGTGCACCTTAAAGACACATTTTATCTTTCTCATTACAAATCCTTTTTATCCTTAAAATATTGCAATAAAAAATAAAGAGTGGGAGCAATGAGGCAGCCTAGCTAAGTATGCTGAATCTTTTAATACTTTTTATTAATTAATAGATGCACTCTTTAGCTTGGAGAAGAGAAGCCAGGCTCTTCTCAGTGATGTCCAATGACAGGACAAGGGGCAACGAGTGCAAGCTGAAGCATAGGAGGTTCCACAAAAACATTAGAAAAATATTTTTCACTATGAGGGTGACAGAGCACTGGAACAGGTTGCCCAGGGAGGTTGTGGAGTCTCCTTCTCTGGAGACATTCAAAACATGTCTGTTCCTGTGTGACCTACTGTAGGTGATCCAGCTCTGGTGGGGGGGTGCACTAGGTGATCTTTCAAGGTCTCTTCCAACCCCTAACATTCTGTGATTCTATGATTCTGGTTAATAAAATATGTAAACATATTTTGCTTGTATCTATACATATCATAAATTCTGAAGAGAATATTGTTAATATTGATATTCATATTTTGCATATCTACATCAGACTGGTACTTCTTCAGACATGCAGTAGCTTGAAGATCTGACTGCAAGTTTACTGTCCTCTCTCTTCTTTGTGAATGTGTAAACAGGCTATAGTTTATCAAGCCTGCTGCTACCTCCAGCTCTGCAGGGAACCAGAGGAAAGTACCCTGGATTTCAAGGCACGATAATACAAAGATTGAACAAAATACAATGAATTTGCATGAAATAGCAATCTGGCTAAAAAGGCATAGAAAATGACTTAGCAAAAACCAGACTGCACATAAGCCTCAGATTTGTGGCCATCTTCTCTAAAAGAATTATTCAAAATTCAGTAGACTTATTTCACTCAAGTACTTAGTCCGTTGTGTTATCTCTTAAAGCTTATTATATTTAAATAGAACTAAAACACTTCAGAAGAGGTGACTTCACAGGAGATCTTCTATTCCTAAAATAAAACTTAACATTCAAAGAACTAAAGTTGAAATTTGGTCTCAGCTGAGTACACTCAGCTTCCTGAAATAATATCACATTTATGTTGAAGAAAGAATTCTATATTTACGCCTTTCCAAAGCCTTAAAGTTCCCAAAGTCTTGGTCTTCCCAGGGAATGACAACCAAAGCCAACTTTAATCTTATTTTATTGTGGCTACTACTTGAGTAGTTTTAAACACTAAGGCTAAGAGCCTCATGGATTTTCACTGACATTTAGACACCTAATTGCCATTTACTCCTCTGAAAACTCCAGTATGGAAATGTCAGAGACTTGAAGGACAATGTGTATATATACACATATACATCTTAAATGTAAGCTCTTTAGGACTACATCCAGGCATTACAGCCATCAAAGCCAAGAAAATGTGCCTGCTGTAAGGAACGAACTCTGATTCTTGAATGCCAGCACAGATTTTCTGTCCACAGTCCAGCATGAGGATTGGTATTTGCTCAGTGAGGATTTGACAGCAGTGCGCGTATTCATCATACGCCCTTGAGCAAGGAGTAATGCTCCCACTAGGTGTGGGAAGTAATTCAGTCTCTTCTGTAGCTCAGTACAAAAAGGCCTCCAAGTAGGAGCTGGCAGTTGTACCAAATTACATATAAGTGTTCATGATGAATTTGCAGTGCAGGCTAGAGTTTGCTAGGAACTCAGCTGAGACCACCGTACTTACCTAAGTTTGGTTTGGCTTGTGTCCAGTACTTTACTCACTAAACTACAAACTCCTTGGAGATTTTTATTGTTTTTTTTTACTCTCAAGATATCTGAATCCCAAACGAGAACCTTCTACACAAGGAATGGAATCAGTTTTATGCTTATTGCTTTGTCTCTTCCATTTGGGGCACTCAGTGGGACAAAGCTTTGAGATATGCTGTGAAATCACATCATCACCTCTCTGGCTACATGCCTCTAAAATTATTTTTGAAGAAGAAAGAAAACCAAAATAACTATTACTTAATTCAACAGTAATTACAGACCCATGTTTCTTTTTCCCTTTTTCTTCATGTCACAGCAGCAATTGTTAAGTAATTGATAAATTTTTGTTTAGGAAAGAATTCACAGAAAAGAAACCAAAACCACAAATAATTTTATTTTTGCTTAATTTATTCTAAAAACTACATAACAGAAAATAGAACTGCAGGATGATTCAAGTAGATTGCTATCAGAAAAGAAGCAACAAGAACTCAAACAGCAAGGCTTCAGGTTGAAGATTTTTCAAATGTGAAAGATTTTTTTCCAATACTCATTTGGCCTTCTTATGATATGTCTCTCTTTGATTGCTTGTTTTATAGGGTAACTGCCCCAGTCTGCTTTCAATTCCTTGATGCTATTGTCACATTTGCATTCTTAAGCACTAGCAGTCTTGGTAGGTTTCTCCAGTTATTGGACACAGCAACAATAAGATTATCTAGGGTGCATTGCTCTTTCGGAGATCATGAATAGGAATGACTGAGTATCACAAAAACAGTTAGGTCATGGAAAGCGCAGCAAGGAGTATGAGGGCGAGCGAGGAATTGTTTGTCAGATCTTTAACGGAAATATCAATCTGGTAAGAAAGGACTAACACATCCTCTACTCTGAGGGACTTATTGGTAATCAGAACAGTTTCCACTGGTACAAACATGTAAAACACCTAGGTTAACACATAGAATTTCCTCAGACATACTGAAACTTACTATGGATGCTGAAAGTCTTTACACTGCTTTGCCATGGACATGTTTCAGTGTCAGAGTCTGATGCTCGTCATAATCTGATGGCAAAACCAGGTAAAAAGGCTTTGTCTCTGCCCTGGCACCAGCTGTTTCCTTCTCTCCCTATTTCGCCCAGTAAATAACACAGCCCATGCCACTTCAGAGGGCACAAGCATGGGATAAAGCAGCTCAAATCCACCAGGATTGAGATACATGGCCTCAGCTTGCCCAAGGTTCTGTGGAACGCAGGCAATAACCTCACATTGCCTTCAGTGCCTGTACCTCAGTCTTAGGGGAAAAGCAGCAATGCTTTTTAAATCTTACTGAGAGAGCAGCTGGTCAGCACTCTGTCCACATCTTGCACAAGTTCCAGGTCTCTCTTCACTCTGAAAAGGTTCAAAGCTGCTTAAACCAAACTCTAAAACTGGATCCTTAAACTGCATAAATTTGGGGGCGTGTACCTTCCTCTACAACTACAATGCTAAGTTTGCCTCACAGACAGTAGCACACAAGCATCTGATCTGATCTGCATCCACGCCCTGAGCTGCACAGGGAGCTGAGGCTGATTGCAGTGAACTGAGCACCTGAAAATAGCCTGCAAATGAATAAGGAGCTGGATGGGAAAAACAAACAAACCCAAACCCATCCAAACAAAAAAGAAAACCTGAAGAAGAGAGAAAAAAAGAAAAGCAGATGGGTCATTGTTGTGGGTGACTCTCTACTGAGGGGGGCAAAGGGGCCAATATGCCATCCTGACTCACTTCACAAGGAAGTCTGCTGCCTCCCTGGGGCATGAGTTAGTGATGTGTTGGACAAACTTCTCACCATAGTAAACCTCTCTAATTAGTACCCCCTTTTGGGTGGGTAGTTATGAAGTGGGTAGAAGCACTCCAAAATCATAGAATCATAGAATCATAGA
>NW_009707610.1:5785-8241 GCF_000703405.1 Apaloderma vittatum | reverse complement strand
GACAAACGTTTTTAACACAGTCTCTTACAGGAGGGGACACAGCTGGAACAGTAGACCCCAAACGACCAAAGGAATATTCCAGATCATACGATACTACGCTCAGTACACAAAACTGGGGAAAGAAGAAGGAAGGAGGCAATATTCTAAGTGATGCCACTTGTACTCCCAAGTAACCATCACATGTGATGGAGCCCTGCTTTCCCAGAGAAGGCTAAACAGTTACTGGCTGATGGAAAGTGGCGAATTAATTCCTTGTTTTGATTTGCTTGTGTCCATAGCTTTTGCTTTACCTATTAAACTGTCTTTATCTCAACCTGCAGGTTTTGTCACTTTTACTCTTCCAATTCTTTCCCCCATCCTATCAGAGGGAAGTGAGTAAGTGGCTGTGTGGGGCTTAGTTGCCAGCTGGTGTTAAAACATGACAAGGTTTAAAAAAACCCAACAAACGATGTAAAGTCAGTTCATTGTTCTGTCATTCATACCCTTTTCATTTCTAATTCCTAAATTCTGTTAAGCAGTTTAAACCATGGAAGCCTCTCTTATTCTGTAGGATTTTGGCAGTAGTTGCAAAGTCAATGGTACAGACAACAGAATAGTGAAAAGTGAAGGTTTTCAAGACTATGTTTAAATGAGGAGTCAAATAAAATACTCCGTGTGTTGCATGATAGAAACGCAGAGACTGACGGATGGCATTTCAGCTTTTTCTAAAGACATTGAAAAAGCAGGGAAAACCTCTGAAAAAAAAAGGCATTGGATGATCTGCTGGTTTTACTTCTCTAACATAGTTTCAGGTATATGAAGTGATCTTTTCCCCTTCTGTACTTTGGATAGTCTCCAACAGTGTACTACATAAAATGTTTTAGCTGGAATCATAGAATGTCCTAGGCTCGAAGGGACCTTAGAGATCATCTAGCCCAACCTCCCTGTCATGGGCAGGGATGCCACCTCTTGACTAGACCAGGCAACACATGGGGACTGAGCAGGAATTGAACCCGCGACCTCGGTGTTGGTCATTGTTGTCAGCACCGCGCTCAAACCACTGAGCTAACCAGCAGTCCAGTCCAACATTTCATGTAGTTAACTCTGTTTATAACTTTAGCCTTCCTCTAAGTAGTTCTCTTCTGTTCAAGATGTTCGTACTCTTCCAGTATGTGCAGACTACTATGATGTAAATGTTCTGTGAGTCACTTAGTCTTGTTATATATATTTGATTATTTTCGTCATTTTTCTCATAAACTATATTTTCAGCATTCCATTCCCCTTTTTGTCTCTATCCTCTGAACTCCTATCAATATCTTCCTAGCAGTGAGTTGTCTGGAATTGAACTCCATATGGTCGTACTGGAATGGTATAGACGAGACCTGCTATAGCACCTCCTGTACAGAGTATCGCAGAACTCCCTTGACACTTTCACTACTATATTGTGTGAAATCATGTCTAAATTTGTCTGTTGTCATCCTCAGATCTGTACTGACTCTATTGCTCTCTGGGTTTCTGTGTTACTGTCTACCTGTTTTTATCACTTTTTCAAGATTATTTTTTCCTTAGACCTCCTATCCAAGATCTTTTTAGTTTAGTCTATTCTATTTAACTATTTTCTACCCACACTTCTATTGTTGTCAGATTTCTATATCTTGTTGCTCTCCACAGAAATATTTATAACATTTGCTAGCTAGTCTCATCATGCAGATTTCACTAGGATGCTTTCTAACTTGCTTACTGTCTCAGATAATTAAAAAATACGTTAAAGAACAGCTTTCTATTTGTACACAGTATTCAGTCTTCTGAAATGACAAGAGTCAACACATTATTTCTGGTGCATCAAAATATTTTTGGTGTGATTTATATAATTTATATTGCAATTCACATTTCTCATACGTTTTAATCTCTTCTTTTCAGGTTATGAATAACCTTTAAACTATATGTATAATGGCTGAAATATATTGTGACATTGCCATTACAATTACAAATATGTTATTTTATATAATTCAAAGCTGCTTGAATTTCTAAACCAAGTGTTTCTATTCCTTCCTAGGACAGACACACCTGAAAACACAATTAAGAAACTGAAGCAAATGTGATCCCTTATTTTTAATAATTAACTAACATGTGGCTTTATAGACCCTAAGTTTTACAGTCCATACTTCAGACTCTTGCTAAAACTCTTAGAACAGAAAAGTACATGCGGTGTCTTTCTCTGTATTTTCAAAGAAAAAAATATTTCACACATATTTGCATTTGTTGTCCTATGCGTGGAGAGATGGATATGTGGTCAGCAGAAATGAACCAGAGCAAATCAGCTCAGTAGATTAGGAGTGAGATGAACTGATATCACACTGCTAAAATTTATTTTACTAAGTTAAAAAATATGAAACAATTGGCAAAGCACAAAATATGACATTGAAAGGAAAAGTGTATGATGTTTTCAGCGTCATTCAGGAACATGTTCAGAGGAC
>NW_009707610.1:0-5754 GCF_000703405.1 Apaloderma vittatum | reverse complement strand
AGGAAGAAACCTCGAGTTATGCCAGGGGAGGTTTAGATTAGGTATTAGGAAAAATGTCTTCACTGAAAGGATTGTCAAGCATTGAAACCAGTTGCCAAGGAAAGTGGTTGAGTCACTATCCCTGAAGGTATTTAAACCATGTCTAGACTTGATACTTAGGGATATGATTTAGTGGCGGACTTGTCAGGGCTATATTAACAGTTGGACTTGATTATTGTCCAGCTCTGGAGTCCCCAACACAGGAAGGACATGGATCTTTATGAGTAGGTCTAAAGGAGGGCCACAAAAATGGTTGGAGAGGTACACCTCTGCTATGAAGACAGGCTGAGGGAGCTGGGGTTGTTCAGCCTGGGGAAGAGAAGGCTGCAGAGAGCTTACAGCAGCCTTCCAGTACCTGAAGATAACCTACAAGAAAGCTGAGGAGGAACTGTTCACAAGGGCATGTAGCAGTAGGATGAGGGGCAATGGTTTTAGACTGGAGTAGGGTAGATTTTGATTAGACGTTAGGAAGAAGTTATTTCCTATGAGGATGGTAAGACACTGGAACAGATTTCTCAGTGAAGTTGTGGATGTCCTCTCCCTGGAGGTGCTCAGGGCTGGGTTGGATGAGGCTTTGAGCAACCTGGTCTGGTGGGAAGAGTCCTTGCTCTTGGCAGAGGAGTTGGAGCTAGGCAATCTTTGAGATCACTTCCAACTTGAATACATTCTATGATTCTATGATTCTATGATTCTACGATCTTATAGGTCTTTTCCAATCTGAAGGATTCTATGATTCTAGAAGCATGCATGCTAACATATGTACAAGGAAACTTGAATGGACTCCTATTTCAGAGCTTAAATGGAGTTGTTCTGTCTTTTCAGGTGTGTACATGTCTGGTCTAATTTATGGTGATTTAGCATGTTAAGGCTTTTCCTATTGAACTCAGA
Organism: Apaloderma vittatum; assembly: GCF_000703405.1. Lineage (NCBI taxonomy): Eukaryota > Metazoa > Chordata > Aves > Trogoniformes > Trogonidae > Apaloderma > Apaloderma vittatum. Next base: position 4,827 of record NW_009707610.1, on the reverse strand, counting down.
ATAACAGAGCTGGAGAATGTAATTTAATTGTGGGAGTCTCTACATTCATGCTTCCTGTTTAGACAAACAGGTAAAATCATTGTAGTGGGTTGACTGTAGTCAGAAGTTAAGCCCTCATTAAGTCACTCATCCAGTCCTCCACAGTGGGGTGGGAGACAGAATCAGAGAGACGAAAGTGAAGGAAACTCATGGATTGAGATAAAGTAAAGCAAAACTGTTTGTCTAAGCAAAAGCAAATAAGGAATTAATTCCCTACTCTGCATTGTCAAGCATCCAGCCATTTCCTGGAAAGCAGTGTCTCAGCACAGGTATCAGTTGCTTGAGAAGACAAATACCATAACCATAAATGTCCTCTATTCCTTCTCCTGTTACTCAGTGTAAATTCCTACGGTATGGAAAGCCATTTGGTCAGTTTAGTTCAGCTCTTTTAGGTGTGTCTCCGCTCAGCCTTCTCACTGGATGTGCATCATGAGAAACAGAGAAACACAATGCTGTACAAGCCATGTTCAGCAACAGCTAGAACATTGGTTTATTACCAACATTGCTTTGGTCACCTGTCTAAAACACAGCACCATACGGGCTGCTATGAAGAAAAATAACTACATTTCAGCAAGACCTGCTATAATCATAAAAAATATTAAAATATTAAAATTCAGAATCAGATATTTAAAGACTAGACAAAATCAGGCTCAAGCCTATTACATAGTCTTAATGCTTCCTCTGAAATTTATACTATTACTATATGATATCTATCAACTACTACATTTATTATTACATGTAAGGATAATATATATGCAGCCATGTACTGTTTTATTCCATGGGAATCTTGCTATATTAGTACAGTTAGATCTTTAAGACTAACAGGATATGAGGATCTGGCCCTATTTTTATGTAATGACATATCTTACCATACTTCCTGTGTCAGAATCATTTTCGTATTGTGCATTTTCAGTTGATTTCTACAGCACTTTATAAATCTAGACACTGACATCGATTGCAGATATTACTGGATATTTTAAGAAAGGCCACAAAATAAACTGCTGTTTTGTTCAATGCATATGGGCTAACTAATAACTAAAGAAAGTTCCACTTTCTTTCTGATTTTAACTCAGTTGCATTTTGTATTCCCATTTGCTTCACGTTGTGCGGCTAATAGAGCTTCTCCTCTTCTGAATGTTTCAATCTTAAATTTAAATGGGATTAATGCTGTGAAAAGTTCTTCCTAAATGATTAGGTTAATAATCTGGAAATTATGGCTACCCAAATAAAACACCATAGCTAGTACCAGTCTTAATATTTATTGCAATTCAATGGAAATGTGTGTGTGTATGCATGTGGTTAACAGTTTCCCAGGTCATAGCTGCAAGACATCCTGACTGTAACTGTAACTATGATTTATTACTTTTTACTTTACCTGTGGAGACTTAGCCAATAGTGACCATGTTCTTTATTGCAACAACAGCTGTAGATATTTCCAGGGGTCATATCGCAATCTAGGTACCTGACATAAATCTTGGATTAATTAAAATACGGGTTATAGCTGAGTGGACATCTCCTATTATTACTAATTGACAATTCACCTGAGCTTCTGACTTTTCTTTAACCATATTTTAAAAAGAAAAAGAAAAAATAAGTCAACAGATCATTATTCTGAAAGATTCAATACTCCATATTTTATCTTTATATTTGCTTATATTGCAGTCAATTTTCCTCTTGAGAAACCTTGCTTTGTAGAGAAGATAGCATGTGATTCATTACATGTGACATGATTTTCTGTACTGGGTATACCTGAAATTAACCACATGCCTACATGCAAAATTGTCCCATTATCTCTTTTTTTTTGAACTCTCCTATTAATTCCTTTTTAGTATTTGAATTGCAAATCATGTGAAAAGTACAATCATTTTTCCTAGATAAGTATGAGTAGGAATATATGTTGAGTGCATGCATGTACTCAGAGTATAGAAGTGACTGGAGATGGTCCAAACATGAGATTTATTCATAAGAGTGGACTATCTGTGGGCATTGTGTATGTTTCTTTCCTTTCACTCCTGTTCTGTGTATCTGATGCATCACTATCCATCACTATGACTGCAGTCACATATATGACTTTTTTACACACTTATCTTTCAGTAAAGATGAAAATACTTTCTCCTCCATTAAATTCCATTCAGCTGTCAGAGAAAAAAATATAAGTGCTCTAAGAATATAATGAGTTTAAAGGTGTGCAAGATCCTATAGCTTTCTACAGATGTATAATCCTTCATTATATATGTAACACCATGAAGAACTTGTGGTGGTTTGAAAAGCATTTCCCCTTAATAAGTACCAGTTTAAGGATGAAGTTGTCAGTCTGGACCTTACTTTTCCATTAGAGTCAGGAAGCACAGTTTCCAGTTGTTGAGTTACAGAATCACAGAATCGTCAGAGTTGGAAAGGACCTCTAGAGATCATCTAATTCAACATCCCTGCTAAAAGAGGATTGCCTAGAGCATATTAAACAGGATTGCATCCAATCTCCAAAGACAGACTCCAGAACTTCCCCAGACAGCCTGTTCCAGTGCTCTGTTACCTTCACAATAAGAAGTTTTTCCTCATATTTAAATGAAACTTCCTGTGTTCCAGCTTGCGCCCATTGTCTTGATTCCACTGACTCCACTGATGTTATACCAATGGCAAACTTGGCTCAGTGTTACTGTAACAACACATGAGACACTCTCTCAGCTCTAAGAGTAACTATGCAAATTCACTTGAGGCTAATGGTGTCAGTAAGTCATTACAGTCTGAATAGTTGATTGTAGTCTTAAAGAAATAATGAGATGGGTTCAGTCTGGATGGAGTTTAATAAAAATAATACCCATAACCTAACATGGTTAAGACAACACACAGAAAACTTTATCATTTAATACAGAAATTTGCCGAGTCCCCTGCAACACAATATTTAATCTCTTCCTAGATACGAGCACAAGACTAGTACTACATAAGGTACTACTAGCTCTAGGCCTTGTGCTAGGTAATGTGCATATGGGGAGGGAACATCTAAAGCTAATACCATAAGGATGTGGAGACTATAATCTAAGATTCCTGTTTTGTAGGGTTTTAAATGAGTTCTGTAGAAGATTACTAGTGTTTTAATTTTTCTTTCTGTTTTAGCATCTTGAAAATTCAATAAGAAAAAGCTAGCAACTGAAGTAGTCATGACTTTATTAGTTAAGTAGCTATTAATGAGTATTAGTATGAAACTAGTATGTTAACCCTGACACTTATTACGATGTAACTCCATCCCAGCCAGACTCAATACAAAAACAAATACTTATATTATTCTCAGATGTCTCATCTTGTACAAAAGTGTACATGACAACAAGATGTAGTGCTGTTAACATGGAGTTTCCTCAAAGAATATGTGTGTTCCCGAAATCAGGCATTTGTCTACATCCTAGGAGATCCTAAGTAAAATGTTGTGTGGAACACCTGTTTTTTAGGAATCTCAGTCTCAGACATGTTTAAAGAAGCTGTTATTTATGTATTAGCAATGATTATTGTTTTCTATATAATCAAGATCTTTTAAAGCCAAACATCTTTTAGAACAATTTTAAGAAAAGCTGAAACCAAATTACTTCTAAAATCAAACAACTTAACTATGCTGGAATAACAACACTGGATATTAACTATAAAGCCACTTGGTATTCTCTGATCTTCCACATAATTCTCATTAAATTATTATTTTTTTATGTCCAGGCTCAGATAATTAATTTTTAACAGTTAACATAGTTACATCAATTAAATGCTTATGATGAAAGATTTTAGTAAAATATCCCTTGAGGTCTGACTTCACCAAACATAAACCTTCTAGATAGGAGGCGGAGGTGGCTATGCAAAATGAAAACCAACACAATTATGTTAATGATAATTTTATAACATCTGATAGCAGCAAGCCAAACTAAACAGCTAGTTAAAATAACCACAATCAAATAAATAAAATATCTGAGTCTCCAAATGTTTTGATAGACAACCAATTTGCAAATGAAACAACACACTCGTAGTGATATGACTTTACTCCAGAAACAGTGAAAGTCTAAGAATAATAAAATTTGAAGATACTTTGACACACATTTTTTCCTGTTAAGCCTTGCTGGAATCATCACACAATTATCTCATACTTAGAGAAGTAACATTAATAGATGCTGGGTTTTTTTTGTGTGTGTGGGTTTTTGTTTTGTTTTTTTTCATTTTGTGAAACAGTTATATGATTTAACACTACTTTTTTTTCTGTGGAAAACATAAAGCAAGTGAACTTGGCACGTGCAGGATTAAAGCTAATGCTTCCCAAACTTTTCACATGCTTTTCTCTTCTTTATGCACCCTGTGTAAAAATAAAAAAGCCGTTTTCTTTCAAGTTTTTGCTTTCTCATTGACTTGTTTGATATAGCCAAATGTATCTCATTTTAAATCCCATTGAATGAAGGAAATGCAATATATTTCAATTACAGTTGAGTTAATCTCTCTGCCAAATTTACTGGTCTGTGTAAAACTCTGATGAGAGCACTGAATGAAATTGATAAAATTAGATGTCTTTGGCTGAGTTGCTCACATCAGAATTATAAGTTTAGATGACAAAACTAATTTAAAGAATGGACTTTCCTGATCCCTACTTTATAGTAATATAAATGCCACCAAGAGTCAGATGGATGGCAGCATTATGAAATCACAGCAAATGGGAAACCAACAGGGTCCATTTCTAAATTAGATTTATAAATTCAACCATATGAGAGCAAGCTATGTAGCTGGCACCACATCAGAAACTGATCCACATTAGGGGGGGAAGGG
>NW_009707609.1:0-22308 GCF_000703405.1 Apaloderma vittatum | reverse complement strand
AATATAAATAAATATATTTTTATAAAAATATATACATAGACATAATTGTACTATTTGCTGACAATTGAAATGGTTTAACTTGCAAGCTTCCGTGGAAATACACCCACCAGTTAGAGGACTTCCATGACAGTCAGTCTTTTTGCTTTTGGAGGACAACTTCTCCTTTTGTTCGGACAGAATGCGTTTAGGCTATTTATTTATACACTTAACACAATTGAAACAAAATAAACCAACCAGAAAAAGTGTAATTTGCCTATGATTGCCACACATCAGCCTCGCCAGCATTAGTCAGTCTGCATGTCCTGAGGCGCTGGCAGATGTAATGTCTGATAGAAAACTCTTTTACTGATTTCCTGCTCCAGAAAATAGAGGTCTTATTGCTGTGCAACACACGTCATTTGGTTGGGTATAAAGATAACGTGGAGATGTTAGCATTTATAAAAACACGATTGAAATGGCGTCAGTTCCTTGCATTTTTCTGGAAAAAGCTGTTCTCTCTTGCCTTCAGAATTCCCTCGTGCTTAATGACACTGAAAAAATACGTTCTGTCTGCATTTCAGGTCTCTTCTGCGCCACCGTAACCCCACTGATGAGAAGGGGGTGTTAGTGTCTAGAACTTCTGAAACAGCACCTGTGATTCCAAAGTAGAACAATAATTTCAATCTGGGTGGAAATACTTTTTGCATTTTCTAGGTAAATTCACTTCTGTGCAGGGGATATGGATGACGTCTGTGTGCTGCTGGTGTCTTTCCTATGCTTGCTTAAGCACGAATATGTCTTTTCTATGCTTGCTCAAGTAGCTGTGTTTTTTTTGCATATAATCAGTCCTCCCATTTTTGAGGAAGGAAAAGGTGATTTTTATAATAAGCATTATTAAATACTCAGTAACTTACCTTTTTTTCTTTTTGGCCTGATTTTTGGAAAAAAAAGCCTTTCAGTCCAGTTTTTGATAACTGGAAATAACACAAGTCTTGTCCAGAACGTCCACAGGGATTTGAATACATTATAAGATCAAGTTCTCATTCCTCATTTTTCTCCGGATCTTCAAAGAAATGGAATTATTGGGCAACATGGTCTAGTGGGGGATGTCCCTGCCCATGGCCGGGGAGGGTTGGAACTAGGTGATCTTTAAGGTATTTTCCAACCCTGACAATTCTATGATTCTATGAATATAATACTTATTTTTCTAAAAAAGCCACCCCAGTATCCATTTTTGCAATGCGTCCTTTTGTTTCCCATCATTAATGGGGTTGAGTCTCCAGAGTCAGTCTGCTTTTTCCTCCGTGTGTACCCTCTCAATCCCTCCTTCCTGCAGGGAATGTGGGAGGCTGACTCGGCCAAGTTGGGGCCAGAAATAAGGCAAAACTCCCTGTGCTCCCACGGGCTGATACGGAGCAGAGCTGTGTGGCTTGGGGAACACAGTTGACTGCAGAGATGTCTTCTCTGCTAATTGGGATGCACTGGCAGAACTTTCTGGTGTGATCTAAAAAACCCTATAAACAGGATTTGTAAAGGTTAACTTCCTCCTCATAGCGTTGAGGGGTTTGTTTTGGATTTTTTAATTTATTTTTTTTTTGTACAGCATTGTGATGTTGAGTTTGTTCAGCACAGCCTCCTGACCAGACACTGTGAAGAACGGAGTTGAGGTGAAGGTGGGAGGAGAACGGTATGTTCACAAGACCTAGCCTTGTTAGTGCTTGGTTTAGGGGTTGGCTGGTCTCCCTGAGCTCCTCCCAGTGAAGGGGGATGGGATTCAGGTCTAGTCTGGGCAATGTAAATACCTGAAGCTGATCAGTATGGTCCCCTCTGTATCTATCTGCGCACTCTTTGGGACAGGTCTTCTGCTGGCATAGACTCCATGTGGATCCAGCTGGCCAAAATCTTGGTTTTCCTTCTTCCAGCTCCCAAGGATAGACTGAAAACCTTAGTCTATGTGTTAAAACAGCCTAATAAAACCCCTCCAAGGATGTGCACAGAGATAGGGTGCCCTCCTCGCCTCGCAGCCGCGGACCAAGCCATTGCTTTCCCAGTTAAACCCACAGCACCATCCTAAGGCCTGAATAATCTTTTTTTTTTTTTCTGGAAGGGAGCTTACTGCTGCCTTGAGCTGTGCATAAGGGCAATATTACACCAGAGAACGAGGAGCTTTTAGAAAGCAAAGGGTTTACTTCATTCTGTCACCCACCTTTGTGCATTTGCCGTTTTCTCGTGCAGGACTACATCGTGTTGTGTTGGCCTTGTGCCACTGAGCTGCAGCCAACACCTTCTACTGATGCAAGTTTTCATCCCTGGTTGTTTCTAAGGCTGTGCCTCAATGGCCAACCAATTTTTGTCACCATTCCAGTGTGCCATGCAGCATTCCGTGCTTCAGGTGTGTGTGGTTTTAACTATCTTTGTCGCACATGTATTAGACACGTTGCACAAAAATTAAGAATAGTGTAAACTTATTTTTATTGCAGGTGTAGTGTTTCTGACATTTTCATACTGAGTGGAAATTTCCTCGTTTTTCGCGGTCAGATATTGCTCAGAATATTGAAGCGTGCCCGAGAGTTTGCAATCCATTCTCTACCACTTGTTTTGTGGCTGCAAGGGGTTTCACTGAGTAATCAAGAGGAATGAGAGAAATGTGACATTTAATTATTCTGCGATGAGGAAATGCTTTAGCACAGGACAAAGGTGTATACCCACGTAACAAGAACAGGTGTATCGTGTGAGCGCACATGGGAAAGCTCCATAAGGGAGAGGGAAAAATGGTTTTGTGAAGGGAATTTATTAGAATCCACACAAAAGCCTTTCAATCCCCTTTAATTTACAGCTGGAAAACTAGTTTACAAGTGGAGATACTGGAGACTTAGTGCAGGGCACTTGATGTTTTTTTATGTTTTAGCAAATGTTTCTGTGCACACGCAGAAAAATCCAAGCGATGTGGTTGGCAGCTCGTGCTCTGGTGTGCAGTAAGCTGTGGGGGCTCTTCTAGTTGGTGCTTGATGAGTCATTCCCGTGGAAAAAGGCATATTCTCTTAATTATTTATAGAGTTACAGCAAGGAGTAATGGATTGGGAAATGGTACTGGCTTTAGGAGAGCAACCCACCTGTGTCTCCTAGGTGATAACCCCAATGCTCATTTCATGTGGCTCATGCGTGTGCAAGGTCAAAAATATTAAGCAGAGAGTTGCGTAGAGTACTGAAACCCCCAAACAAACAAAAATCTGCTTCTGTTAAGGAACTGCCTTTAAAGCAAATGGGGTTTTGCTGGTTTTTTTCAGCCTGTGTTCAAGTTTCAACAACCTCTGATGACACGAACAGAGCAGATTGTGATGAGGACAGCTGGGAAGCACAATCTCTGGGCAAATACTTGTAAAAATGACCTTAAATATCAGGGCTAATGGAGAAAATTCTACTTGGTTATACCAGTAGGAGAAGAAAACAAGCCAGCACCTACCCCAAACTGATTTCAGTGCAAAGCTTTAAACAATTTTGTTATTCTTTGAGGAGGGGAATGGGGTCTGTGTGTTAAAGCATTAAGATCCTAGATATTGCTATATATAGTCAGTAATCTCTTAAATAATTCATTTTAATACTTGATTCGTACATGGCTGTGCCCAGCTGAACAGAGAATGTGAAGAATTGCTGCACTATAGAGATAGCAATTTCTCTTCTATTTAAGAGCTCAAAAATGCTGAAAGAAGCAGAGAGGGAATGGGAGGCATAGATACATTTAGTTTTTTGTTCCTGCCTTAGTGAGAAATCCCGGCTAGAACTAAATTGCTTTAATCTAAATGTAGTTTGAACCAGGAGAAAGGGTAATGCGCTCTAAACTTAAGAGCTCGCATACTTATGGTTTTATAATTTATTCTCTGAAATGGAGCTGCAAGTGAATCCAGCCTCTGCCATCACCCAGGCTCTCCCCTGCTGCTGTTCTGGGCTGCCCTGAGTGCCGTTCAGCTGCAAAATCCCAACCTCTGGAGAGGTGGGAATGTATGCTGCCTGTTAATATTGCCGCTTGAGGGGGAAAGGAGAAAGAGTCTATCAATTTCTACCGGCAGCATTATTGGAAAAAAAAAATAAAATTACATGTACACTTACAGGTGTTATGAATGGAAGGTGTCTGCTGCTGAAGGGGAATTCCTCAGAGGTATAAGCACTCACCTGGGCAAAGAAGCAGAAAGGAGAATTTCACTGCTTCAGTTTACATCCTTCAAATAACTGGTTAGCTTTTGTGCATGGAGATGATCTCTCCTTCTCTGATTTCCTACCCAACACCCCTTCTTGCACGCCAGAAACAGGCCTCTCCTTTTTGTTACACTGATGTACCTTTAAAGCTTAAAACTGAGACCTGGCAGGTGTGGTTTTGTTTGTTTGCATGGGTTTGGTTTGTTTGTTTGGGGTTTTTTTGTCGTTTTCTTCTGATTTTTCCAAAACCAAAACAAAGCGTACTGATTCTTAGCCTGTATGTTGAGCTTGCATGTTGCAAACCATCCGAAAAAAGCCTTTGGGTTACCTGCTGTTCCTTGGTGAGGTCAGGTCAGTGAAAACTCCTCTCCCCAATGTCCTCGGACACCAATGCTTGTTTAATTCCCCATCTGGAGGTGCTGGTTCTACCAGAAATTGCAGAATACCCTGATGGGCACTTCCAGATTATTCATCCTGCTGCAATCTGACTCTTCTTCTATGGGTATCCCCTGAAAGCACTGGCCACCATCAAGCTCCTAAATTAAGTTTCAGTTCGTTCCTGCTTCATCCCTCCTTGTTTTAGGCACCCATGTCTTTGCACAGCACCTAATGCCTCGGACTCTTGCTCTCATTTAGGAGGCTTTTACATTATTCTGCAGTGTGAGTAATAAACTTGCACCGCTCAACCCTAAGGCATGGAGTAGAGTTTTCTCCTGGTCTGCTGTGCAGTATTTGAGTTTAAAACCCAAACACCTGGAATTTGGGCTAAGACTGCTGACAATCTACCAATTGTGCCAGCAGCTCTAGGTTGTGTAAACACCTGCATTTCTAAGTAACTCTTAGGAAATTCGTTCATTTTATATAGGCTACCAAGCAACCTTCAAATGGGAATTATTTTTAGTCTTGCCAGGTTTTGATACGGCCTCATGCCATGTGTTGGATTTAAAACTGGTAACTTAAGTACCCGTATCTTATTTCTGAACCACCTGAGCTATGCAAAAAGCTGCTTTTACTTTAAACTTTAAGCTGTTTAGCCAAGTAGCCACCCATCAGAAATGATGTAACCTGACAGACATAAAGTGGAATTAAACTGAAATACATGTACTGGTTAAAAGAAAATAATCTATGTCATGAGTGAGAAAAACAAAACAGATGGAACTACACCCTTGGTCATGCATCAGAGGATTTTCAGACTCCTCTAATACAGGGTAATTTAATAAAAGGGGAAACCCTTCACTATCCAAAATGTAATAAAGTGAAAAATGTGATTTTGTAATCACGTTGGAATTTAGTATCAATAACTGCAAAATAAAGGAGCGCATTGATGAAATGGCTTTAGAGCTTAGGAAGAATATACACACTGACCTATGAAGGGTTGGACTGAGATATACTTGAGCTGTGGTGTCACCAGCACGCTGACAAAGTGGCTTTATATTAGCATCCCCTGTGGTGAAAGGAAGGTTATATTGCTCAGTGAGTAAAGTTGGGTTAAAACAAGAGGGGAATGTCACAGGGACGTTGAACAGTCTGCCTGCCCCGTCTGCAAAACCGCTGGGCGCTCAAAAATGGTTCAATCCTTCCCGCTCACTTTATCCTCCAACACCGTGAAAGATGAAGCAGTTTGGAATAAGGGTTTTGGAAGCGGGTAGCCTTCAGGTTTGGAATGCAAAAAGCCTGAGGTCGCTGGGAAAGCCTCCTCCTGCCATGCCCGTGTATGTGGGCGCCCCTTGGCAGCTGAATGTGGAGGATACTCAAAGGAATTTATTCGTGGTGAGGCGCATACAAAGCACATTGAAGTTCTAGGCTTCACACTCGACGTGTGACAAACGATGCTGAGTTTCAGGTAGTTTGCTCAAAGAGGTGATTGTATTGGGCAGCACCCACTTCTGGCTGATAATAGGATCTGACTCATTTAGTACAGTTTGCCTGATTACTTCACTGGATATTCAAAGGCAATACTGTGTGTAATACCAATACTCCTCTCGGAGTAACAAAACAACACAGAGAGAGTATAAACGCATTTGAACTTAAGCTACACCTCACGGGGTCACTTTAGATACACCTGTGCCAATATTATCCAGCATTTGGTACACAAATCCTTTAGTGCTCTTTTTCTCTTACAATAATAAATACAAATAATAAGTAAGAGACAGTTTAATCACAGCAATGTGGTCAGGATCCAGGAAGAGAAGGTCTTATGTACCAGAAGTCCTTGGGTATTTTTATTACTGGAAGTGGGAACTTTGCCAGAATCTGCAAACCATCTTCATAGAAAAGACAAGATAAATGGACTCTTTAGTACAGGATCGTGCCAGATGTTTAATTTTCAGGAACCTCTTATTTTTTCAACCTAGCTGAGGGTCAACTTAATTTGTGAACCATTTGAAAAAGGAAGAAAAAAAGGAGGGGAGTGGGTGTGTGGTGTGGGTAAAACAGGTGATATTTTAAGCTCTAGAAGCCTCTGCAGAACACAAATTTGTCTTGGCAATCAAGATAACTTAACAACCATAAACACATTGTCAGAGGGGGAAAAAAATGACACTTTGCTGTTACACAGATTGTATACAGATGACTGATTTTGCTTCCAAGTTCAAGCACGAAAGGGTTGTTTATATATACCCAACATCTGACCTGGCGCTTGAAGAGCTGAGGAACGGTGGCTAAAGGGCTCTCGAAATGCTTCTTGGCAAGGAGCACAGGATAACAATCAGCTTGAAGTACAAACAGCTCAGGATGTTGATAACGGGGAAGGGGGGCGAAGCCGTCGCTTCAGATGATTTGCCCAGCTGCAATCAGAAAGGTTTTGTTACAGCGCAACACCCGCGGGCTGGGGAGCTGCTCCAGATACCCTGCTGCAATTCCTGACGCTTCAAAACCTCCGGGTTCAACCTGGTGTGATTTGTACAAAGAGTAAGGTAACTGTGGAAAGAAATGCGTAAGAAGGTCTTCCTACCGCTATTTTCGCCATGGCTTTGTGCCTCCAGTGATGCTCCACTGGCTAGTACTTCCCCAGCTTTGACTTTTCCTGGTGTCGTTTGTCGTCACATCCTGCCTTAAATGGATTTCCCCACTTAATTTTCATTTTTTTTCCCACCAAACTAATGAGGTTTCTTCTTGTACCAAGATCTAAATCAGTTGTCTCGATTTGGATTCTGACCAACCTCTACGTACACATGGGTTAATGCCTTACGAACTGTTTAGAAAGTACTGTGCCACTATTCTATTTATAGACTTCTTACAAAGAGTAGATTTAAAATTCTGTAAGGATTATGTATGCTATAAGCATTGCCCTTCTTGGAAGAAGAAATCTGACTTCGAGTTCAGTCAAACAAACTTAAGCTTGCTTTATTTTTTTTATATGATTCCATCTTTTTTTTGACTGAAAAATCATTGTCCTGTATCCAGGACGATGCATTCACTGACTCTGGAGGACTGTTGTATCATTCTTCCTAAACTGAGCTTCCTTCCTGATAACAGGATTATTTTCTTGATTCATTTCCCTGGGACTTAGCTTTCCTGGGACCCTGCTTTTTACCTTATAATGGGAAGTAAAAAGCCACAAACAAACACTAAATCTTGCCATTTTTGCACAGTGGCATCTGAAAACTCATTGTCCTGGGATTTTTCCCAGGTCCTACTGACTAAGATTGAATTAGGTTACATGAGAAATTCCCTGAACCTTTCAGGTTTTTCATTATTTCTTTTTTTTTTTTTTAGTGTAATATTCTAACTTCAACTTTTTATAAAAAAATAAGTTAAAAAATAAATCACGGAGTAATGAAAATGCTACCGTACTCCCGTGGTTCCTGTTTCTAATGGCTGGGAAAATGTATGACTGGACTTTGTGAATCGCTATACCCAGTAAGCAGTGAGCACAATTAAAGCCAGAATATACTGCATCACAACATGCACTAAATTAATTTATCTTGACAAGTTTCATTTAGTTTAAATAATTCATTGTGCGCTTTTATTAAAATCTGAAAGGAAAAGTAATGAATTCTTGGTTGCATGGTATCTTACTGTAAAACTCTTACATTATTAAAATTATAAATGTAATCACTTGAAACTATTGCTTTTTGTTCTAAAAAAAAAAGCTGCTTGAGGTGCCTTTTTGTAAAGAATTATTATACAAGAAGAGCTAGAACTACAAGGATGTGCTTAAATATGATGCTGCTGGCTATTGGCTGTGTTCTCACAGACCTCAATGTGGTTTGCAAGGGCAGTTAGTATTGCCTCCACTTTAAAATTGTGTCCAAAGGCATTGCAGCAAAGTGATTTTTGTCTTTTATTTTATTTTATTTTATTTTATTTTATTTTATTATGATTTCTTCATGGCTTTGTCTCCAGTGGCTTTGTTGACTCCTGTTGTCCATGTCTGCGATGAATATCCTACTCCTGCTTTTTAATACAGTTTATAGTTCTTTGAAGAATGTAGATACTTTTTCTTTTGGGAAGAGATTTGAAATCTCTCGCTGCGTGAAAACTTCACCCTCTCCTCTGTACGATCTCCTGAGCGTAACGATGTGAGCAGAAGATCGTAACCTCAGGTGCAACAAAAAGCAGCTGGAGAAGATGATCTGAAAGACTTGGCTTTGTGCAAATTGTAAAAGAGTGATATAATACAAACTGAAAACTTGTCTTTTAGCAACAAAACAACCTCTGAAGAGAGTGTGTCTGACAGCAATCCTTGAACTTAGATTTCCTGAAAAAGACGTTATTTCTTCTTAGAAATTCTCCTGCTTAAAGAGAAAGATAGTGAAAGAGGTGAACCATAATAATAGCAGTAATAACATAAAACATTTTTCTCTGATGTGTTCTGGGATCTCTGGTTTTGGTGAGCTCTGAACGGGAGGGCAGACTTCACAGTCCCTCTGGACTCCCGGTGCTGCAGCTCTGCTCCTTCCCAAGACCCTTCGCAATCATTTCACATGAACTATTGCAGTTCATTTTTCCAGATAGCACACTTTCACTAACCCAGATTTGTCTCAGTTTAGCTTTTAAATGTGTGGAATACTACATGTACATCTGTGAAATCTCTTTTTAAAAATTTTTTTAAATTGTATTTTTATTTTTTATTTTATCCCTATGGGTTTTCTAAAGTGTATCACCGGTATGCAAGGATTTCATCTTCTCTTACAAGTGGAATTAACCCTCATCTGCAGACAGAAGAACTTAGCAACAATCTCAGCCTTGTAACTGCCAATGTTTTTGGGGCGTTCTGGACCATTATTAGAAAGGCTGGTTAAATGTGGAAAATAAATGTAAGTCTTTTACTCGACCTTATAGAATAAATCTATTTCCCTACTGTAAAGTGATCTGGAAACTATTTCGGAACAAATAACTCGTCCGAATGTTTGCCCAATTGCAGGCTTTTGGTGGATATGAATCACACCACACCTAGTGCTGATAACGGCAGTCGAGTTAGAAGATTTCTTTTTCGAAAACTCCTTTGGCTTTTATTCAATGCTTTTATGAAGAGTTTCTTCCACTCAAACCTTCCTGGTTCCGATTAGCTTCTTCCTATGTATTTTCCAGCAATGTTTTGCTGGTTAAAAATTAAATGATGCATTTTGATAAGCTGCGACGTGATTTTGGGGGACCTGCCTCTGACAAGCAGGCTGTAAGCTCGTATTCAGGTCTTCTGGTTCAGTAGCACATTAGTTGCATTTTGCAGCATAGATTGGTTTCCCAGAAATCTACCATGTTACCCGACGTACCCATTAAGGAATATCTACCTAAAGTATCCATTCCTTTTTCAAAAGCAACTATGACCTCTTGATACGTGTGTATTAGAAAAGTTGAACCGAAACTTAATCTGCTGGAATTTAATACGGATGACTTAAATGGCATCAGTTCCTCCTCCCAGCCCGCATTCAAAATTAAAATGGCTTTAATTTAGGTTAGACGTGGAAGTAAATTAAAATGTATTTGGTTTGATTTGCATTAATTCTAGGGGAGAGCTTCTATATAGTAGTTCAAACTAACTAATTTTGAAAAAATTCAAAAATGGAAACACAACAAGCTCCAAAGAATTGGAGTTATTCTGCTTCATCATTTTAACAGAGCACATGTGTGTACCCTTTGTTTCCTGCTAGAAAGATTAAAGCTTGAACAACATTCATGTTTTACCTAGCTCAAAATGTTGGCTTTTTTTTTTTTTATTTCAAAAAGCATCTAATTTTGGTTGCTGGTGATATAAACAGAAGACAAATTTGACAGCCCTCTTTGCAGATAAGACTGGAAAGGTGACGCTATGAAAAAGAATTACAGCAACATCTGCTGCTGCAAAAAATGAAGAGAATGAGCTCAGAGCCGTGCATCGCCTGAGCTATCATTTCCCGTAGTAAATATGGCACCAATGTGTAGGCATTTAGACAGCCGCTTTGGAGGAGGAATAATAGGCCTTGGTGAAACTCTGTTCTTTAAATTATACTTTTTTTTTTCCCCTCTAAGTGGCCTATGACTTTGGCACGCAAAACATCCTGTGGCAAGGAATTCAACAATTTAAATTATGCATTGTGTGAAAAAGTACTTCCTTTTGTTTGTTTTAAACCTGCTGCCTGATAATTTCATTTGGCGCCTGCTGGTGTTTTTATGCTTAAAGAGCTGGTGAATAACAAGCCTGAGACTTCACAGAAATCTAGCATAAACTCAGACATTAAAGGTTATTGATATGACCTGAGCATAATTGTCTTCCAAATTCGTTGTCAGTGACTTTGTCTTACAATAAAAAGTATATGATATATTCTAATTTTTATAGGAGTCTGTTGTGCTTCATGCTGTCCAATGTAGTTAGGTAATATCTGCCTTCAAGGTTGTTAATGTGAAGCCTTTTCTATGTCTTTTGTTGTTTTGGGTTTTGTTTTTTTTAAATCTAGGTTGTATTTGAGTTGTGCCTTCTCTGCATCTTAAGAGAAAGAACAGATCTACATTTTCTTCAGGATGATTAAAAAGCATCTATGGTATCGCATCTGTAGCTTTAAAAGAACAGAAATGGCAAGCTTACAATTTTCAAAGAAATTGTCCTTAAGGCTGTAGGAGATTATTTGCATTTCTACTACTTAGCAGATTTCGGGAAAACAACTTGTATGGTCAGGTTTTGCAGTGGTCTGAAAATTTCCATCTCTCTTAGCTTACTATTGCGTAGACACAGGCAGAGGAGTGTATATGGACTTGTTTGAATGAGTGGATCAGATTTTTTAATTTATTTTTTTTTTTGAGACCTGTGCTGACCTTTGCTCTGCAAAATTTACTGACCGGAATTAAAGACAGAGCCCAAGCGCAGCACGCTCCTGCGGCGTGGGCAACCCTTCACAGAGGAGTAAAACTCTGAATTTATTGTTTTACTTTAAAAGATGCAGGGTTCGAAATGCACATCCAGGTATTAATTGCAAATTGTCCTCATTTTTTTTTTTTTTTTAAATGAATCTCTTCTCTGTACGTGGAGGTATTTCGTTCAACCCAAGACCATCCTCAGTGGATAACCAAAGTAGACCTGGCTTTGGCGTATGGTTGGGATGCAGCACCCTGCATCATCTGCTGATGATAGTTGTCCAGGCTTCAGCTTTGGATCCTTTGGGGTCTTGAGGGTGAAGCAGCATTGTAATATTTGCCTCTGGCTGCAGTTGTGGTTTTGATACGGGTATAGCGAGATGGAGCTGCACATGACGTGAACTTCGACTGACGTAACACTTGGTTCGGTTAATTAGTCAAAGCAGCTTCACGATGGGTAGTTTCTCAACATAAACTGGAACTGACTGCACAGACTGAAGGAAGTGCTGGGCTTAAAAGGCTCGTGGAGAGCTTTCGTTTAGCATTGCACGCCGTGCTAATATTATTTCAATTCCGAGAATTAAGAGACGCATACAATTACCATTAACTTTAATTTGTCACGGGAGCCCTGCCTTCGATATTTAGACACAGAGATATGTGCTTGTGGAAATAAGCTAACAAATGACAGGCTTTGCTTTAAGAAACGCTGCTTCTAATGTCGCTTTGTCATAAATCTACACCCGGAAAGCAGGAATTGCTCACCGCTTGCGAGGCTGATTAATGGAGGTTATTAGTACTCAGTTGGTTAAATATGTTTGGTGAAACATAGTAACAATCTACCAGGTTTGCCAACGCACTTCCTGAGATGCCAGAGCCTCTCCCGTGAGGGTTTTGGTGTGCAAAAAGCAAACTGTAGTTTGTCCTTGCATTATACAGTTGTGTGCTTATCAGAAACAGAGCAGTGGCTTGGCAGGCAGAGCGTGTAGTAGTAACACATAACTGAGCCTGGAATTTTTTGCGTTCATAAAACACGAGCGATACGTTCCCTACTGTTAGAGATAAATTTTTTTTCCCTTTGCAGCGGTGTTGGAATAGAACCCTTCTCAAGTGCTGAGCTGGAAATCATGTCGGTGGCTCATGACTAGCACAGCAGGCTTGTCTTCGGGGAGGCGTGTAGTACCGTTTCTTTGCGTGCAGCCAGATGGTGTTGATATGCACACCTTTGCCAAAGGACCGGGGAACTTGTAAAAGGAAGTGCAATAAGGTTCAAGGGGAGAGAAGATCAAAGAAATAAATAATAATGAGTAAAAGGCCTGCTGGTTCCCTACGAGCCGGGTGGAAATCCAAGGAATTGTTATTTTCGTGGCACGGATCACCCAGAGAGAAAGGGATTTGCTGCTGCAGGACTTAACTCTTTACTGGATGGAGCTTCCTCAGAAAAAAAACCCCTGTAAGGTAGAGTTTGTGCTTCATGATTTTGGGGGTAGTTGCAGACCACCCTATAACATTAGTTGCTAACTCTAACTTTGGGTTAGGATTGGATTTTGCAGGAAATTCGTATACTTCTAGATCTTTTTAGTTTCTCGACTCAAGGCTGGGGAATAGAGTGTGTGGGGTTGACTAAGGCCACAAACCACATATTCAACTTTATTTTCTTCATGCAAAAATATTTCAAGACTGCAGCACGTACCAGCCATGTCCAGGAAATATTTTAAAAGAAGTATTTTAACAAATGTCAGGATTACAAAATTTCCTTTAAAAATAGGGAAGCAGTTTTGGCTGAGAGTAACTTATTTAATTCAAACTATTTCACTTTCTGCCCTAAAAATGATTGATAAAGCTGACGCAGGAAAAAGCTTACTGGGATTAGGAGTTTGCAGTATGAGGATAAATTCAACAGTTTTAAAGGCGGTGCTGGAAGCATGGTAGGAAGCCTTTTTTAGTCTCATATAGTGTAGAAATTCTTCCTTTAGAGTAGCAAAAAAACACCTCATGTGAACATTAAAACTACTACACAGCTGCAAATAGAATTTGTAACTTGGTATTTCTTATGGAGTTCAGAAAAAAATCCTCTTAATTGTGGAAGTTGCGGCAACAGCTCGCTAAATACAATCAGATTTAGGATGTGATTTCACAAAATGTGCTGCGGGAAGCTTTTTGTCGCAGTTTGAGGGCTTCTCAACATTCTATTCTTCATGGGAAATGCCTGAAGAGTTGAATGGAGTATCGTAACCGGCCTCTGAGATTTCATCTTGGGGAATTGTGGCTTCGGTTCCAATAACAGGAGCTTTGTTATCAACTTCAGTGGACCCGCGTGCCTTCTATAGAATAGTTCCTTAAATTTAATAAGACCGGAATAAACTGAAATAATTCATCCTTGATTGAATTTTTCTATTTTGGAGGGCAATTTTATAGATTCTTATTAAATTGTAGGCAACATTTCAATGCTGGAGGTTTGTCTTGCCTTTCAATAATACTAGGTATAAAAGATCTTGAGGGATGTCTCTGAATAATGCTTGCTCTCTCCTAGTTCCAGAAGAAGGAGGACTGGAGCAGAAAAGCATATAATTACCTTGGGTGTAGTGCTACGGTACTGCTGCCATACTGCTCCTGGCAGTAGAGCTAGTGTGTCCTTTTGTTTATTTAATTTTTTTGGATCTGCAAAGACAATCCAGCTCATACAGAACTAAGTGAGGCATTTCTAGGATGACTTCAGGTTGTGCAACGTAGAAATGCCCCGAGATCTTACCCTACTGGAAAGAAAGGAGGATGCTACAGCAAGAATGCCAATTCTCAAGTACTGTTGTTTTAATAGGATTACTACTGAATCACAAGCCTGTTTAATTAGACCTATAAAAGTTATTTAGCAAGGTGTGGATTTGGGCTTGGGGGAGGAATATCAGGAGCACAGCATGTCTGGAAAAGTGTCTATAAAAATCCGCCCGTAAAAGTCTCTTACTATGTGGCCTAATTAAGGTCTGGATACAGCACATACGTTACCTACAAAACAAACAGGTTAGTTTCTGTTTGCTGCACTTTATTTTTATAACCTGATTACAAACTGAAAGAGTTTGTTAATTTAGTCTTGGTTTAGGTATACAGCAGAACGCAGTGCTTGTCACTGGTTTGGATCAAGCCTGCTCAAGGCATTCTTTGGAAATAAACATAAATGAATCAAGTTGTATCGGGTAACTGCTTTTCCAAATCGTTCCTTTGCTCGTTCTTGTTGGTAGAAAGTTAAATTATAAACACATCGGCAATATCATGGTTTTGCCCAAGGGAAGTTAGCACACGCCCATGTCTGGAAGAGGGAAAAACAATTTCTAAAATGTGGAAAACTGAACTGTAGAAGTTTGATGGTGAAAATATCTCAAGAATATCAAGCTGCATCTGCACTGGGGAGGAGTGTGGGGTGGTCCAGCTGAGACAGGACCCGTGTGACACCACACTAGTGCTATAGCCACGGACGCTTCTGCACGAGCTTGCCACGACTGTCGTGTTTGTGTTCAGTTACAGCAGGGGAAAAAGAAAGATAATCTTCGAGTCATATTATTGCCACCATTTACAAGTAGAGTCATTACCACATATAGTAAAATTATTCAGGTTTTTTTTGACGTGGTTTGCTGCTCTCTTTTAGGTCTTGTTGTCACTGGGCTCATAAGAAATATTCGCTTGTTTTTCACAACGAGGGTGGCCAAAGGCTGGAACTTGGGCCCTGAGAGGCTGTTGAATCACCATCCTTGGAACCATTCAGAACTCACCTAGGCAACGCCCTGAGCAATCTAACTCCGAAGATTATTCCACTTTGGGGAAGATACTGGATTTTCAGGGTCCCTACCAACTTAAATTATGGTATTATTTTATAGTACGTGGCCAATGCACGTGGCCAGCCTACAAGGCACAGGATGGGTTACTCAGTACAACTGATAAAAAGACATAGTACAGAGCAGCACTGATTTCTTCCAAGTGGAAGTGGTGACTGTGGTCAACTCCAAAGAGAAGAGGCAGTCTCTGGGGTTGTTTTGGCATTGCAGCCCTTGCTTAGGAATCTTTAAGGGCGGTAAGGTGGTAGTGGCCGCACCATTCCACCGCGAGCTTCCTGAGTGAATCACCAGCTGCTTGGGCTGAAGGTAAACTGCCTAGTGTACAGAGTAAATAGCATCTCAAATACCATGAAACGTCAATACTAATGCCTCATGGTATTGCAGAAATTCATCCTAAGTCAAGCAGGTCTAAATCTAACGCAACCCGTTTGTTGATATTCTTCAGCACTGAGGAACAGGTTATACCTCAGCCCTTCCCTAGGCTTGTTTTAGCGAGATATGTGCTTTATCTATTTTGCTGCACTGCTCTTATCTGCTAGAGAAAAGTCTAAAATCAACATCTCAGGGAGATACTGGCTGTCTCAGTAGCTTCTCGGAGAGAATGAGCAGTGCATTACACAGGTATGGCATAGTACTTCTGCCTCTTGCAACAGAGAAAAAAAAAAAGAATTGTAACTAAATCTATCTGTAACAAGCTTCGGAAATAATGGGGATCAGCGGGTGGTAGGTTACTGGGTGAGAACAAATTTATGGCCTAGGAAAAAATAATCCTGATGGGATATAGAGGATCATTGAAAATGACAAGATACAAGGTTCTGCAGGGCTATTTTTTCACTATATTAAATGCTGGCTCTGGTTAAAAACATTGTCTGGCTGGGTCTAGGTCAGAAAACTCCCAAGTTTTGCTGATTGCAAAGTTTGTAAAATTCCAAGAGGAAGATGAAAAATCATGGAAAAACTATCTATGTCTGTTTATTCTGATTGCACAATGGCTTGCAGAGGTCTGTTCTTCAGAGCAGATGAGCTGGTTTACACCAGTCCAATTCCTAAATCCGAGTGAAGGAGGCTCCCCAAGTCTGCTTCTCCTCTTCCTCACTCTCGTTTAAACCCACCTCAGTTCTCTCGGCTCCCACAGAACCGACTTCTGCTGCCGAGAGAAGCGGCAGAACTCTTCTAGCTCCATCGTTTTCCGTCCTATTTTTCTCTTGTTATTTTTCCAGCCTTCTGCTTCGCCCTCCTTGCCAGAAGCGCTCTTTGGCGACTGGCGAACTAATTGGCCGGAGGAGGAGGTGTCATCAAAAATTCATCTCACATAATTAGACATGGAGCTATCATTATCCTTGAGGTCCCGATCGTTTTTGTTTTCATTAGCCGTGCGGTTCCCCGCGGTGGATATTTCTGATAATTTCTTGACGCCGAGGGGGTCACAAGTCCTGGCGTTCTCTCAGACATGTTTCTCCCACATGTCCTTGCTTACCTGGCAGGGGTTGGGGGCAAGAGCTCTGTTAGTCCTGCAGTTACGTGGGGCATCTCATGTAAGAAACAGAGGTTTTGCCAGATTTTGCGAGATAGCCAGGAAATTCAATGCTTGCCAAGGAGCTTTTTTCTTTTTCCCAGTGTTTTCAGATAAATGTCACTGCAAACAGCTGTTGATGGCGTTAAGAAATCCCATTTGCATTTTATGCGATTCTGATTACATAGTAATTAATTTCTGATACAATGGCAGATTAATATTGGAATTACGTCTTTGCAATTTTGTTGCTTTGTGTGAAATGCACCTCTTTTGGTATGTGAAAAGAATATAACCTGATTTCTGCCAGCAGACCCTTAGCACTTTTAATTTTTTTAATGCAACAGTGAAATTCTTATTTTTTTAAAGGATAATTTCATAGTGAGGAATAATCTGCCTTTGTCTGATATAAAGAAAAGCCTTGCATTTTCTTAAGATACTGGTTTATATGTTACAGTAACCAATGCTTGAGAATTAGAGCCAGCAAAACTTGGAATTTGTATTTTCTGGCACTCCTGATAACTGGGAGTTTGTTTTCACTTGCAGTGAAAATGAAAATCCAGACTCTAGAAAATGTTTCCTATCTACCTAAAAAAATTTTCTCGGATCAAATGAAGTAGTCATTGGAAAACTATTTTAGAAGGAAAGCTGAAAATACTTCTTCATGTGGTTGGAAGGAAGTTGACTCAGGACCAGTATGCTCTTACAGAAAATTGAAGGAGTTTTCATTGTAAATATTTGTTACATTTTATTATAGACATTAGATCCTGGAAGTGTAATATTGTTGGGCTGCATTTATATATTTAAAATTTAAAAATATTTTGAATGCATTTTAAAAATGCAGTCATAATTGCTAAACACCTGCGCACTCCACCTTTTATAAGATGCAGCAAATTATATCACCTGTCTTTAGAAATGGTAATAATTAGCCCTGATGCTATTGATTAAAATGTTTCCTGGCTTTTCTCTCCAGCTGATGATTGCTCCCTGCTAAGAGAGGAGCCGTGATGCTGCTCCTACCTCAGAGATAGGGAAATTGCTTGCAGAGCAAGGCTGATGTTCAGCTCTTTCCTGTCCTGTGTAAAGAACCTCTTAGAAATTCAACATTGTATTCAAAAATAAAAATGGGTACAAATAAATTGTGACCTGGTTTTGCCCCGTGCGCGTCTTGCGTTCCCTGGGGAGGCTGCACGATGTCCTGTAGCAAAGCATGGACTGAAGCAAAGTCGAGCAAGCAAAACCCTGCATTAACTCTAGAGCTCCTCTTTGCTTCTGATCAAGCCTGGTTTAGTTTCTTGGGTAGAGACACGCAGCTGAGTTTCACACGAACCTGTCGATGAACCTGAGAGCTGGAAGCCAAGTTCAACGGGGTCATTAAAAACCAAACCCATCTCGGGTCCATCCCACCTTTAGCTAATTTCTGGGAGCTCAGTCCTGGGTTTTTTGCCGGCACACGTGTTGCCTTTGGCTTGAGCAGAGCTGTGCTGCTGTGTGCCAGCAGGAACTGCGGCCGAGGAAGCTGGTAGCTTTCTACAGCTGCCTTTATTAACATTACTTGTCTTCCTGCTGTCTCTGGCTTTTGAGTTATGAGCAACAAAACCATACGCTGTGTAAGGGACCAAGATTTCCCAGTGGTTTTATTTCATGTTTTACAAGGATATCTCTCTTTTTTTTTTTTTTCCCCTAAAACTTGTAGGCTCTCTCCTCCATGATGTGCTGCTTTATCACATTTTCCCCAGGGATAAGTGTGCTCTTCCGTACACTAAAAGTGGATGGAACGATGAGAGAAGGTCACTGTATTTCTCCCCTTGGCTAAAGGAAGCAGCGTTCTCCTTTTTCTGGTGACTCGATCCTTGTTGAAATTTTATTCTGATGTATTAGCAGCTTGTAATTTGAAATATCAAATCCCTTCCTTGGTGTTAACCCATACATTTGCAAGCCAACTGCTATTTTAAGGAACAACAAAGACCTGGTGTGAAGGTAGTATGTTTCCATGCTCGTCTTGAGACCAGGATGCCATTAATAAAAATAAACTAAAATCAAGAAATATCTCTATTTTAAAAATAGAAATGTTATCTGCTTTGTATCTCCTAAGCAATGCAGTGGTTAGAGAGAAACCATGTGAAGATTTCATGGGCACGTTCATCGTTAAATAACATGGTAGAAGGACACTGAGACCTTCATCTTGCTTTGATAAAGTAAACTGTTTTTGAAATGAACATCTTATCAGATCAGAAAAGCTGGTAATATTGGCAGATCAGCACAAGTCAGTCATGTCAATCTGACATCGGATCATAAGTAATGCTCTTTTGGTAGGGAGAAAGTCAAAGGGAAGGACGACCCAACTTTCACACACAGTGTTGCAAACTCAGAAATGTTGTTGTTTAAAAATAATTTCTCTTCCCATTTCAAGAACCAGTTGTACTCTTAGAACCTCATAGAAGGAATTTTGCCTCAATCTGTTTCCTAGATCAGACAGTTAACTCTGTGTCTGTTAGTTCAGGAATATGTAGCACAAGAGAAGTTTGGTTTTTTTTTTGCTGCAAAGGATGTATCTAAACCCTTGAGTTTGCCTGAGATCTTTTACTAATTCATTGTCTTGGTGGACCACAATTTAATTCTTTTGAAGGAATTTTTATCTTTGAGTGTCTCATCATCACTAGTTAAACTTTCATGTCCAATCTCAATACGTATTGATTGATAAATGAGACAACCCCTTCCTAGATATTAAATTCTCCATTGTTTTCTTACACTTCAATTGCATTTCCTAACCTGGCACTCCTCGCTAGACAATTATTCGTTTAAGGGTGTTATCTAAGAGATATACAGCACATCAGTTTTCTGTCCCTGCTTATATCCTGCGGGACAGGAGTCGGCTCGAGACCAACTACTTGTGCAATGGAATAGATTAGACATAAATTCATATATTAGGCAAAGCAGCCGGGCTCTACTAATTGTACCTAATCAGCAGCTAATTTATGGCTTCTGCATGGCTTGCAGCATAGGTGAGGCAAGCTTGCATTTGCCCACAGTACACTTTGTAGCCTTAATTTACATCAATCACTGCAGGTGAATTCAGTATAATTTCTTATCTTATAGAGTTTTCTACTGAAAAGGTAGTATTTTGCCAGAAAACATGAACCCCTGCCCTTTAACGAGGGGCCAATTTACACATGCTGCATCTACAGGTATCGTAACGAGCTCATTTATCAATATACCTTATAAATAAATATATCTTAAAAATAAAATGTAGAGTCATCTGCTGGTAAGACCAATCCATTAGTTAACATTCTTGCTTTGATGACAATGGCTTTTAAAACCTTTTACACACACAAATCTTGAGATTTTGAATAGCACTCAGACACAGTCTAGAAGCCATGTGAAAGGAAGTCTTTTGTGGCAGTGGACACTTTTCTCTGTGGCAAAAATGGTCTTTTTCTCCTATTTGCTGCAGGCTGAATCCAACAAGAACAAAGATGGAGTCGCATTATTCTCAACTTTAAAAGGATGTTGTTAATTTTGTTAAAAGGTTATTGTTAATTTTGTTGTGTTTATTTTTTCACGTGTGCTTTATTAACGTGGATGCATTGGTGTGCTGGGTCTTTGAAAATGAGAATAACAAGATTTTTATAAATTCTCCTGCTTATGTAGTTACCAAAACCCTCTACTCCTTTGCACCATCTCAAATAGGAAAATAGATGGTGCTTGGACAGGGGAATAAAAAAAAAGTTGTTTATTACTACTGAGTCATAGGCTCTGCAAAACCAGAATGAAGCATGAGAAATGTCTGAACAATTATATTTGCCTGAGTGCTCCAATTACCTAATGTGTTTCTTTTCAAAAATGCAGAGAAATGAGTATGGGATCAATTATGTGTGACATTCAGAGCGCGGGGCTGGAAGGGCTCCAGATTTTCTCATCAGGACACTTTCTGAAGGCTGTTGGGAACCTTTAGCCCGGATCTGGTGGCTACTTCTCAATAAGCTGGAAGTGCACACACAAAACTGCATAAAATGAGAAATTTGGGAGTGTTTTTATATTTTTTTTCTTCTTTTTCAGAAGAGGAGTAATCTGACCTTTGCAGTAGAGCTAAAATGTTTCCCTGGCCATTTGCTTGACCATCTGGTATGAGGTAGGAACACACAGATCAGCTTTTCCAAATACTGATGGTGAAACCAAAGGAGTAAATTTTCAAGGATTGGGCTATTGTCGTCAGAGTTCACTGTGCAAAGCAGAAAAACAGGGCATTATTTATTATTGGGAGCAATTCCACTGTTATCTGCTAATCCAGCCAAAAAATTAAGTTTTATTATATCACTCTTGCCAACGGTTTTTACTATGTGCTCATTATTTTGTATTTAGACCTACCTTAGGAACTGTGTTCTTCTAACTGGAGATCCCTGGGGCTTTTATCCCTCTCGTCATTTTTAGCAATTCAAATACAGTTGTATTTTTGTTTTCTTGGCCAGTATTTGGACTTTCTGTTGTTACCTGCTTTCTCTGTCTCCTAGGCACAGCTTGCTGCTTCTCTGCAGCTAGAAGTTACTTCCCCTGGAATGAAAACTCACAGTGAGGTTGGTCCTGCCAGATAAATATCCCTATATTAAAATAGAAGAATAAAACTTCTGCAAATATAAGCCAGTCAGTAGACTGTGTGGAAACAGGGCTAAGGTGTGAGAGAAGGTAAGCAATAGAATAAAATAATAATTGGGGTCTAGCTAGAAATCTTACATTTGTCATGTCAGAAATTTTTGATGTAAAAGTCAGGAGCGAACATCTTTAGTGTAAACCGGGAACTTATGATACCTGCTGCAGGCTAGAATCAAAATTCTGTTGGTTTTGTGAATATATTTACCATGTTTGTTAGGACAACAAACACTTAGTTCCGGAACAGGTTTTTAAAAAGGGAATTAAAATGAGAAAATTATGTCCCTTTCACTAAGAAAAGTGGTATCTGAGAGTTCCAATATATCTTTTTTAGTTAAACCGGTGAGGTTCTTGTATGTGAAACGAATGATCTTGTAGCCATAATTGTACCATCATTGACTTCAGGGTTTTTTGGCCCTGTATAATGGAGTAAATTTAGTGTCTCACTATCACTGTTTATCAAGACATGTGTTTGTCCTGAGATAGATCCCACCGATGTGCCAGGCCTTGGTCCATGGTTGCACGTTTGCAGCTCAAAATTCCTAAAATCTGTTCCTGTGGTTGTTCGGAGTCCTGGCGTTAGAACAAGTCTAACAATTCACTAAAATATTGTATGCTTTCTTTCTGTGTCTTCCAATTGTTTTTAAGATAAAATAAAATTGGATTGGCAAGAAATTACTTTTTTGTTTGTTTGTTTCTACTACCAATATTTTTTTTTCGTTTGGATAGCTTCTCTTAAGGAGCAGATGGAATCATTTGATAAATAACACAGAGTACTGAGGAAGAGAGTTTATTCAAAAACCAAAGGCAAACTTTTAAAATTTTCTAATAATCTTTAAACTTTTTTAATTTTTAAATTATATTTAAAAATATTATGTAATC
>NW_009707608.1:23171-26576 GCF_000703405.1 Apaloderma vittatum | reverse complement strand
ACTGGGTTTTAGCTAAACCCAGGACACCAAAGGAATGTGAGGATGGAGAGGAAGATGAAGCAACCACCAGATATCTCTGAATCCCACCAAGACACTACAATGTGCATGCGGAATGAGTGTGATATGTGTTAACCATTTCTCAGAAATATGATGAATATTTATGAATAACCTCCATATAAGCTATGCATCTGACTCTCTACAGCATGCACATTGCTTAGGAGCCCAGTGCTGCAATAAAGAACACCTGCTTAATAGTCACCAAGACTATCGAGTCCTGATTTTGGCTTTTCACCACATCAGTACCCACAGTCAATCTAGTGGATGGCTCCTCCATGAGAGATGAGCTGAAGCTTATACCTATCTTCAGTATAGAATCATAGAATCCTAGAATGGCCTAGGCTGGAATGGACCTCAGAGATCATCTAGTCCAATCTCCCTGTCATGGGCAGGGACGCCACCTCTCGACTAGACCTGGCAACACATGGGGACCGAGCGGGAATCGAACCCCCAACCTCAGTGTTGTCATTGTTGTCAGTACCGCACTCAAACCACTGAGCTAACCGGCCCCCTGATAGCTACATAACTTTTTGAGCAGCGGTATTTTAAGAAAAACTTGTTGACACTTGTATTCCACCCATGTCATTTTCTTTTCTATTTATTTTTAATGATGCCTTATTAATTTATATATTTATTTTTAAGGTGAGATTCAGCTTTCATGGATTTTTATATGATTCTAAAACAAGAAGTCCATTTTTTCCATCTTCCTAGATGCTTTGGTTACTTATGGTTATTGTGAGAAACTCTGGGGATGTGGAAAACATCTTATTTTTTCTGGCATCTACCTTATAAAAAGAAAAAAATATTGAAGTCCATATCTGTATGCCTATGTCAGTCACCTTAGTCTCCCTTTGCTGCTAGTTTAGGAACAGGCAACCTAGGGTGTAGTTCACCTCATCCTCTCTGGACACTAAATATAGATCAAATTAATCATTCTTTTGAAATGCTCATTTCTCCCCATTGACAGAAGTCACTCTAGCCAACTGAAACTGTGTGTGTTCAATCCCTTGTCTCCTTGTTCAGAATGAAACAGTTTAACTTCGAAATACTAATTTCTAATTTATTGCTTCTCTCTCTTTTTTTAATTTTTTTTTAACATAGTGTTGCTACTGGAAAAATGAGCATAAATAATCCTAAATTGCATTGGAATTATTATGCTTCAGTATTTTACACCATTTCAGCAGTACAATAATGTCATTTCTCTTCACAGACATGAGTATTTTTGATTTGGAAAGGACCACAGAAGGCAACTGCAGCACAGAAGCTCTAAGAGCAGGTCCAAGTTAGAAGCAGTATAAATAAGGTCTCCAATTTTTCTATCGCTGAAAAATGATTCCTTTGCCAGAAAATATTCTTTAACACCTGCCATCTGTTGGTTTTAATTTTTATTGATTTTGAAAGAAAATCACACTGGCTGTAAAGGATTGATGCTCAAATTTAGCAATACGTAACAGACCAGACTTCTAACTAGTTCTTTAAAGCCTAACTTTTTTTTTTTTTCTCAGTCACTGGGTATAAATATTTTAACAGACTTATTAAAACAAAGACAAACATTTTGAAGTAATATTTTCATGAGTGAAAGGTGTTGAGTTCTTGAACGTGATTTTTACTCTAGCCAGAGCAGTAAGTGACCTGCACTTTTGAGAGTCAAGCTCTCAAGTCTGGATTTAATTTATCCTCTGCAAAATAAATAGATGAATTGGTTTTGGCATTTCTTAAGCATTAAAACAAACAAACAAACAGATGTTGTTTTGAAGAAAAAAAAAACAAAACATAGATTCTAAAGGAAATACTTCAGTGGGAAACCCAACCTTTTATTTTAGGTCAAGAACTCATTTACTTTCAAATGGGGGTAAAATGACAAAAGTTTCCTGGAAAACTGAAGGACCGGCCCCAAACTGACATTTCCACAGAACAATTAACAACATTTACAAAACAGAAATAAAACTGCATGATACCAATTCCATTTCCTTCAACACTCTCACTCTTCTGTTGACCACACAGGACTCCATGTCAGCTGTAGAAGCTGTGACACTCATGGCACAAGCCAGAAGCACGGTACGTAGTATCCCAAAATGCTTGTTAAAATTGGGCAAGGGGGAGCTTCAGCCTTCCCTCCTGTTCTTCATTTTGCCATCCAAAAGCCAGCATCTTGAGCAAGACATTTTGTTTCTTTGTGTTCCTCTGATTAAATATATTGTAGTTTGCAGAGGAGAGCTAGTTTTTAGGTCTATTTAATGTTTGCAGAAAGTATTTCAAGAACATTTCCTTGTAAATGCTGCAATATGACTTCTTAGTATTACTGCCACTGATAACATATCCCTTTAATAACTGCTTTTACCTATTCCATATACCCCATCTTTAATGAAGCTTATTTTTCAACATCCTATGTCCTTGTAACATCTAAGAGCGCATCAGTTCTTTTTAATTTTTTTTTTAATAATAAAGGAGACTTAAAGGGGTAATTCTAGACACGGAAAGAGTTTTCAAAATACTGAGCTAGGTGTTACTGAGATAATATTAACAAAATCCTTAAACTGAGAACTAGGTTCTCACCGAGATGAATATCTGACTTAAAATTCTGGTAATTTTACATTTAATGATTTTCTGCTTAACTTTTTCCTTGATCATCACAATCATAGTATTTGAGTATATTAAACTCAGGCACAGATTTTTTCTTCACTACCTCTCTGAGATAAGAATGAATGATTGTCTCTATTCCACAACTGAATAAAACATTGTGGACCAAATGACTTGCCTGTAGTCACACAGTCGATTTTTGAAAAAGGACACAAAAAGGTCAAATCTACTTTTTTCCATCGTAACTCACCCTGACTAGTAGCCAGCCACATAAGAAAAAAAAATTTTACATGACTGCTCTTCAGAAGTTTCCTATATAGTTAATATTCCCAGAACACTTTCAATATCAAGACGTAAATAATTTTCCTACACAAAGGTGCTGGTTGGAATCTTTGCAATGAGATGGCTTGGTGAGAAGAACAATCCCATGGAGGCTGGGTACTCTGTTCTGTTCAAAATACTTCTTTAAGCACTAGAATAGAACCATTTCTATCAATGTAGTGTGGCATGTCTTCACCAAGGATGTCTCCAAATTAGCTAGTCACATAATAGCAATGATACGTACTTCCTCAGTCTAGATAACGTAGGCAACTTTACAGAAATCATCCCTGTATTTGGGGGAAATGTTCAAAATCAGTAGTGAGTTGTGTATCTGTTTTCACATGTATCAGATTTATATCTGCAGACAATTGGTGCATTTTGAGACAGTCCTTCTAGACATAAATTTAATTTCCTTGAATGCCTTTGGATATTGATACAGATACATTA
>NW_009707608.1:720-23140 GCF_000703405.1 Apaloderma vittatum | reverse complement strand
GTGTTTTCCCAAGTTGAAGTTCCACCTACTTAATTTGAGCTACTTGAAAATCAAGTATCTAGTCTAAATTAACTCATAAGGCTCCTTCTTCAGCCTCTTCTGGAGAGCAGCTCTTGCCAGGTGAAAATCTGTCTGAGATACACAGGATGAACTGACCCATTAAGGTCTTTTCCACAGTGGGAAATTATATTAATCAAACTTCTAGATGAATAAAACTTAAAGATAATTTCTACTTTGGAGCGGCACTCCAAAGGATCTCTGAAAATCTAGTCCCAAAAGTTACCTTGGAACTTGCAATCAATGCACTTTGTAAAAGTAACCCTTTCTGATAAATTTAGTTTTCAACAAGACCCACTGCAAGATTGTTTATCATTAGGAAGTAACATTCACAGGAAATCACATAGGTAACACTTTCATAAAATGTATTTAAAAATCCAGTCAAAAATTTTGGCCAAAATTAATTCCTACTAATTCTAAGATGCAGCAAAATCATTAAGACAAATTTATTTGAGCATGTGCATTTTGTCATGAGAGGGATTTAAGGGGGTCTAACTTTAGGCTTAACTTCTCTGTACTGAAGTAAATACAGATTGGTAAAAGGCTTTGCAGGGAGGAGGAGAAGGGGAAACAGGGAGCTCATTTGTTTGCTTATTTGCTTTTTAAACCAGGGTTGCTGGTTGTCTGTCTTTTTAGTTTTGTTTTGTTTTGTTTTTTTCCCATAACTGAAAACACTTTGCATACTCCAGAGGTCCTCTTTGAATATTTAGTCCTAAAAGTTTATTCGGAAGCTGAAATCAATTTGCAGGGTGGATAACACACAAAAATAACCTCTCTCTGATGTGCAGTCTTTTAAATAACATCCTCTATGAGGCACTAAAGCTTTAATATCAACAATATCCCTGAAATGAGGGGAGAGAAAAAACAAAACATGAAGTGCAGCAACTGCTATCAATTCCATTCACAGTGGCAGAATGACTCTAATCGCAGAGACGTTTATGAGTCATAAATTACCATTTATAAATGCAGTGTTTAGCATTCATTTCAATGGACAACATATGGTAGCAACATTTCTAAATAGCTTGAACTGATAAATAGGCCAGTGAAGTGGCTCAATTTGTTAAAATGCTAACACATTAACTACTGCATGTGGTGGTGGCATGTTTGCATCCCTAACACTGTCTGTCTGCTTGGGCCTTATGGAAATAGACACTTGCCTTGAATTTATGAACTGGCACAGTCAGTCTATTTTTCATAATGATTTATGAGGAATCACTGTTTGCAGACTGGGTGATCCATCTATGACTGCGTTAACCTCAGTCTTACCACATTATATAACAAGACCAGATCCCACCTCTTTTAGCCACTGATGTCCTGTCTCGAGAGACTAGCTGATTTCTTAGAGATGTCTGAATCTTATATTTTGTGGTTTTAAAGGAATTATATAATGATTTGAACCCGAGCATTTTTACAGTGAGACTGATTAACACAAACAGCTCATCCAAAGACGTACCTGAGGTCATCCCTGCTCCTGTCACAGCAATAGTGTAGTACATGCACCATTTACAGCTACTCCTTCATTTTATGGAATGACAAAATAAAAAAGAATGAAAATAAAAATCACTGTTAGGTCTGAAGAAAATAAAAATGCTCAAGAGACTGCAACATTATATTAATACAAACTTTCATTAATGTTTACAGAAATTTTGCACTCTTCTGTCTACTCTATCTGTCCCAAATCAACTTTCTTTTGTCCTATTAATCATTTTTTAAAACAGACTAGACATTTACTTAAATCCAAAGCACCCCCTGAGGTCTCCAAAGTATAGTGCAGATAGGTGGTCACAGAGCTGAATAAAAATAATCTGGATAACTCATCACCTTAATTTCCATTTCTTCTTTTTCCTCTTCCTCTTCCTCTTCCTCTGCCTCTGTCTCTGCTTTTGCCTTTGCTTTTGCCTTTGCCTCTCCCTTTTCCTTTCATTTCATTTTTTCCCTTTTTTTTCCTTTCTTTTTTCTTTTTCTATTTCCCTTCTTAGGTCAGTTGTATGAGGTTTAACAAGGCCAAGTGTCAGGTCCTGAACTTGGGTCACAACACCTCCCAGCAGCGCTACAGGCTTGGAGAGCAGTGGCTGGAGAGCTGCCAGGAAGAGAGGGACCTGGGGGTGTTGATGGACAGCAGCTGAACATGAGCCAGCAGTGGGACCAGGTGGCCAAGAAGGCCAATGGCACCCTGGCCTGGATCAGCAATAATGTGGTCAGCAGGAGCAGGGCAGTGATTGTTCCCTTGTACTTGGCTCTCGAGAGGCCACACCTCGAGTACTGTGCTTGGTTTTGGGCCACTCAGTACAAGATGGACATTTAGGTGCTGGAGAGTGTCCAAAGAAGGACAACCAAACTGGTGAAGGGTCTGCAGAACAAGTCTTATGAGGAGTGGTCGAGGGAAATGGAGTTGTTCAGTCTGGAGCAGGCTCTCTGCAACTATCTGAATGGAGGTTGTAGTGAGACAGGGGACAGTCTCTTCTCCCAAGTAACAAGTGATAGGAAAAGAAGAGATTGTCTCAAATTGCACCAGGGGAGGTTTAGATTGGATATTAGGAAAAATCTCTTTACTGAAGAAGTGCTGAAACACTAAACAGGCTGCCCGGGGAAGTGATGGACTCACCAAACGTGAAGATGTTCAAAAAATGTGTAGACATGGCACTTCAGGACATCATTTACTGGTTATGGTGGTTTTGACAGTTGGACCTGATCACCTTAGAGGTCTTTTCCAACCTTAACTATCCTGCAATTCTATGATTCTATGATCTTTTCCTTTCACAGTCTCCGTCACCACATGTCTAGTTATATTAAAGGAAAATGATGGTCCTTCATAGCTTCCTTTCTTGTTGTTGATCATAGAACTACAAATTCACAGGGCTGTTTTCTGTATATGTGGTGCTGTTTATGAAATCATAATCACAGCAGAACAGAATTCTGCAATCTGATAATATTATAAAGAACTTTGGTATTTCGTACTGGGGACAGTTTAGAAAAAAGTGTCTGATCTTGTTTTGGAAACAGACTGTGACCCAGAACAGATAGGTGGGTTTCCTTTCATCCAGCAGAAACATCTGCAGGAGAGGCCTCTGTCTCCAAGCTTGCTAGGGAAAGATTCATCTTATTCTGAAATGGGTTTATAAATCAGGTCATGTGAATTTTTATTCATCAGCTGTAAACATAGTGTACAATTTAGGTCAGACACTAACTAAAAACTTATTCTGCCTCTCTTAGGAAGATTTTTATGCTAATAGCTCTTCTGTTTTGGAATGAGGATGCTTTAATGACAATAACACCTGCAATAGTAATACTAGAAATGATGATGATGGTAGTGGTGGTGATAATGATGATGTAGTGGTAAAAAAAAAGTATGCAGTGACACCTAAAACTCATAGGCAGGCTGGATGCCATTATATTAGGTGTCATGGAAATTTTGGGGGTTAATCAAACATGCTAAGCTAAATCAGAGATGCAAAAAATACAAAAATATACTAAAATCTGAGTTTATTCCTCATATTCAAGGATGGGAATAGAAGTGGAGTACATCCTTGCAATCATTTGATGAAATATCTTGTTGCTTTTAGATCTCTAATGGTGAAACTCTTGATATCTAATCTCAAGATGAGTCAATCAAAAGACCTCTGCCTGTCTCTACAGAGTATCCTTCAAGAAGAGCTGCTCTGGTAAACTTGTCTTTTCAGTTTTTTCCCAGGGGGAGATGAAAGACTGGGAATTATTGAGTGTTTACACTTTCAAAACCTAGGAATATGTAGGAATTAGATGAGCTATTGATTTTGAAGCTGTAATCTTTTGAGAAGCAATGTCGTTCAATAGTTTAAGGAAATAGCTTATCTAGCTTTTCAGTCTCAACTGCTAGAGAGAATAAAATGAGTAGAAGTCAACTATTCACACTGGAATTAGTGAAGAAGGCAATGAAGATGTCTATTTTGCACTGCAAGAATCTGCAGACTGTTCTTTGTGTTTTCTCTTCTGTTTAAAATAGTTTGTGTGGAAATCCCAAACATTCATGAATGGTTACTATTAAGATACATGAATCAACTTATCTATTTAAGAAAGAAAATTTCCAAATAAGGAGGAAGAATCTGTGTCTTACTGTGTTCAATCTCAAACATGATCTGAAAAACGCTAGTCTATGCCAAAGTGCTCCAAAGGAAATACTTTCTTTAAATTCAAGCTTCTCAACAGACCAGCTACCCTCACTGGTTTGATTTCTGGAGAAGCTGAGCTGCTTGACCTTTAAACAAAGCCTTTAAGAGTAATAGGTGGTCAGGACCTGAAAAAAATCAGGCACTGAAAAACTGATCAGCCTGTCAGAATGAAGGATTCGGAAGTGTATTTTTAATTCAAGGAATCCCTACGTCTCTTCATATTATAGTCATATTTCTCCTTTATGGTTGCCAAACAGTCAAGACAGGATTGTTTCTGCTGATCACATATACCTCAAGGTGGTAGAGAGCTGAGCTCATTCCAGATGTGTGAGAAGGAGTAAATGGCTGTGGATAGTGGACTTTTCTCTCTTTTGTAATTCACAGATTGCCCTATAGAGTCCTTTCACATTGGCTTAACAGCTTTACCACTATACAACACATTAGTTCTTCCTATTTCTTAACTGAACAGCCGGGTAAAACATGTTTAATTTATGCCTGGCTTAGGACTGAAATATATGCTCTATAAAACATTAAAAAGAAAAAAAATAATATAAAAAAATGTTCCCTCCAGCATAACCGTCACTAACAAATAATGAACTTGTTTATCATTCTTATTTTATGTCTGATACTTCAGGCATTTCAGAGCCCTTTTCAGACTATTATCTACTGCCCTTCAAACCCTTCATGTTGTTATCCTCTCTTTTATATCAGTAATAGGTTTTAAGACTCCTAGTAATGAATGCAAATATATTACTGTTTTAGGGCAATAAAATTGTTCTTTAGCAGTTAAATACGCTCTTTGCAACAGTGAAAAGCATTTTAAATTAGCAGTTGGAGAAAACTAGGACATTGGAACACAGAGACAATATATGACTGCAGCAATCTATTGGCTGTTACCTAATGGAAATGTTAGTTCATTAACGCTCAAGTCAGTTGTTGATAACTAAGAGCTGCAGTAAGAAGTTTGACTCCTGTCTAATCGCAGCAGAATGGTTTTCCCTGTCTAGAGTTATTCACAAATTTTAAAGAAAGGAGATAAGATTTTTTTTTTTTACTTCTTTTTCCTTCTTTTTTTCTTTTTTAAGTGGCATTGAAAATGACATTTGCATAGTAGTTCAACAAGTATTGTACTCTGTTTCCTGGGAATCCCTACCTGTAGTAACATCTCAGCCTTAGTTCCAGGGAGCATATGAGAGTGTGCTGATCTCTAAGCAAGTATACAGATAAGACTGAAAACACCAAAAGAAGCATCTATCCAGCTCTTTAGAGGCAAGTAGTCCATCCATTAGGATAAAAGTGTCAGAGTCAGAAAGCAGAAGACAGTCTTGGTTTTCCTGGGGAACTGATGGAACAATGCAAAAATATTTAAACTTACACTACTTAAGAGTGCAGAATTTCACAGAATTTCACAGAATTTCACAGAATTTCACAGAATTTCACAGAATTATTGAAGCTGGAAAAGACCTCTGAGGTCATCAAGTCCAGCCTATGCCCCAACACGCCGACATGGGCCAGACCACGTCACTAAGTGCCGCTTCCAGCCCCTCCTTAAACCCCTCCAGGGACGATGACTCCACCACTTCCCTGGGCAGAGCATCCCAGTGCCTGAGCACCCTCTCCATGAGGAATTGTTTCCTGATATCTAACCAAAACCTCCCCTGATGCAGTTTCAGGCCATGCCCTCTTGTCCTGTCACTGGGTGCCCGGGAGAAGAGCCCGACCCCATCTGACTGCACCCTCTCTGCAGGGAGTTGCAGAGAGTGATAAGATTCCCCCTGAGTCCCCTCTTCTCCAGACTGAACAGCCCCAAAGCTCAAAGCTCTTCAAGTTAGCATGATTCTGAGCTGGGTTGTCCATGAAAAAAAAAAACACAAACAAACATTCAAACCAAAACCCAATGTCACACAATGCAGGAGCTCTGTTTCAGGCTGGAAGCAACATCACAGCATTAGGATGGTTTCATGCCCATGCTAATCAGACCTGCTTTTCAACCAAGTTCTGCTGGCAGTGATTAAGATCTCTCTGTTCTGCACTTCATCGCAGCCTGCAGACCCTCAAAAGAGCTGAAGTCCATGGGAATTAGTAACCTATTCTAAAGGTGTTTAAGCTCCCTCCTGTAAGTCCAGGATAGTAAATAGCACTTTCAACTTGGTGATGACAAGAATAAATATGTTAAAACTCATGAGTGACTAAGTTACTATCACACTGAGGGTTATTTAGTTCTGCTTCTGTGACGGATGGATGAAGTTCAGCATATGTTTTAGTATTTTTCTTGACCATAGTCAGTGTTACTGAAAAATCTCCTCATAACTGATCTGTCAGCTGATGATCTGTTTCCTGGATTGCAATGTTCTGTAATTTTATTAGTGTGAAGATGCATATGAAGCACCAATTTGCTTCATTTCCTTTTGAAGACACCATGCTGATGGATGGTTTAATTCAAAAGTCAGCTTGTTCTTAAGGAAGAACCCCATATTTACACTCCAAATCCTGTCACTTATGCCTGTTTAATATCTCCTAAATGTGTCTTTGTTTTTCCCTCTAACTCTATTTCTGGAAATAAAACTGGCTTAGTCATCGCATCCATCAATTAATATTTTGCCTCCCTTGTTGGTCTTTCAGTTCTTCCCCTCATACTACGAAAGCAATCATTCATCTTCCCTGTGCTCAGACTTAATTCAGTGTAACAACACATCTATTCTGTGTACATTTTCATTTGAAATGTGACTTTCAGTGAAAAATATGTTTTTCTTTAAGACAGACCATTCTATGGGAATAAAATATTTTATTCAAATATTATTGTAAACACTGCTTGCCCTCTGTTTTGCTCACAAACTCAACAAATAAGAGTGGAAGAGAGAAGATATATCTTGTCTGATCAATCCTCTCTGAAAGTATTTAGTAGCTAAATACCTAAGAGTATTAAGCTCTGTTAGCCTTAGCTTTTCTACAACAAATCTACAAGAAAATGTCAGCAAAAGTGAAACACTATTCATGGGAGGTTTTTGCACATTCTTTGGACACATTATTGTACAGTTCATGATCAAGGTTTTCAAGGACGAAATATATGGGGGAGATTTTTGTTGATCAGCTATTAAAAATTTCATGTTAAATCTTGATCAAGTGATTTGTTTAAGCAGTAAAATTGTTGAAAGGTATGGAGGTAGATAACTTTCAGACAATAATTGTTGAGAATTGTGGTTTACTGGTGCTGAGGATAGGGGTTTGCATCCCGTCTCATACACAGATTTTTTTGTAATGTTTTGGGGTTTTTTCCTTGAAAATTTTATCTGTGGATGTCACAGTTCCCTCAAAATCTTGGCTGAGATGACGTGCCATGGCAGAAACAATTTCAGGAACTAGAAGTCATTTGGAAATGGAGGTATGATTTGCTCTTAGACAATCCAGTGATGCTCTGACATCACTGGGAGTTCAACTTGCCCATTTTCAGTACTAAATGATGTACAGGAAATTCAGAAAAGTCATTAGCCCATTAACTACAGAAATAGGAAAACAAAGTTATGATCAATTCCAGTATGTTTTGCAATTCTTTAATCCAGCTAACAAACCTGTGGACTCAGAGATCAGATATGACTATTGCTCAAGTCATGACACAATCTCTATAGTTTTATTCCAGTCTCAAAGGGACTACTTTAAATTTTCTTATACTCCGTGTAGAAAGTAACATACTGTTTCGGACTAACCAAATTACCTATGCTATTTCTTTATATGTAGTGAGTTGGTCATAAAAATGGACCACTAAGCCTATTCAGACAGATATTCCGAATAGCAGAGTCTGGCACAATGTAGACAACAGAGAAAAGCAGGTTGCCACAAACCTAATTCCAGCATCTCTATACAAATTCAAGAAGTAAGTATGACAAGCACACTCTAAGCAACTTGATCTAGTTAAAGATGTCCCTTCTTACTGCAAGGAGATTGGACTAGATGACTTTTAATGTTCCTTTCCAACTCAAAACATTCTATGGTTCTATGATTTGGTGGAAATGCATGGAGCATCACTGCTACTTTTGAAACACAGAAAGAAGACATCCACAAGAAGTTCTGCGTGAAACACAGGAACGTCAAAGTCATACCTGAGCAGAAGATCATGTTAAATCTAAGTTACTATGTCTTGCCGCTGGACCAAACTCCACAGAACAGAGAATGTGCAGAGATAGCGTAGTTCATGGGGCCATAGCCATAAAGAGAAACATGCAGAGATAGCCTAGTTCATGAGGCCAGCTTGCATCCTCCATGACAATTAACTGTCTCTGAGCACCATGAGAAGGTGCTATCTGGTCTTGAAATAACCTT
The DNA here is from genome assembly GCF_000703405.1 of Apaloderma vittatum. Lineage (NCBI taxonomy): Eukaryota > Metazoa > Chordata > Aves > Trogoniformes > Trogonidae > Apaloderma > Apaloderma vittatum. The sequence goes on along the minus strand of NW_009707608.1, from coordinate 14,618 downwards.
GGAAGAATTGCACCTTCACATAGTGTTGTACCAGAGACCCAGCTCTACTGGACCCAGCTGGTTGTCACAGTTTCTATCAGGCTTGAGCTGCCTCTTGAGAGTGGGATTCATCTCACTTACTATTAGATGTCTGGACTACAAGCAACTACATCTCAATTAGTCATCCTTGTCTCCCTTTATAGTCAACGGAAAGAAGCAAGCATGATTCACCTCATTCTAAAACAGACATCTCTATTGAGGATGACTCATACCTCTACAGCGTCTGTTTTGCTAGGCAGTGAGCAGAGATGACGGAAACACAGTGCTGGTGTCAGAAAAAAAATTAGAGCTTGAGCATTACCACCCAGCAGCATCTCATGGGAAGGGGCCTCACAGGACATACAGATAAACAGAGGAAAAAACCTGTATAAACCTCTTATTTAAGGTCATGGAGCAACTGATTTCAAAATTCAAGAGCCAGAGCATTATCTCCCAGTCAGGAATATAGATGGATACTTTGGTCTTGGTTTCAATATTAATGGTAAACACACTGTGTTCATTTAATGAACTATATGCATTTGCATCCTCCCAAGACAGGTCAGTAAGCGTGTTGCATCTCTCCAGTGTCACAACATTAATTGAGCTAAATGAGATGCAGAGAACTTCACAGGCTTTAGCAATCAACTGTAGCCCCATTTTTTTTTCATTATTTTTTCTTTTTCTTTATGGTGGTTTATCAAAACCAATGAACCCTGTGGCAGCAGTGTCCTGTGGGTCCTATCTAGGCAAGTTACCTTCTCCATTAACTGAGTTTATAGCCTCAAAGAGTGAGATAACAATTTTCCTTTCCTTTTTTTACAGCATTTTTCCCATTAAAACATGTTTTAGAATAGAAGGTTTTTATAGAGTCCTACACTGCAGCTGAACTTTCTCCCCAGATAGAAACATAATACCGTTTTGTCCTATTCAAATGAGAAAACTTAGGCAATTAAGTTTGGATGTTCACAGACTTCACGGTTTTGGGCAGAATTTGCTTCTGCTCTGTGTCGCATCTGCAAGAAGCCTGGAGAGTCCTGCAGTCTAAAATAGCAAAAATCAATATGTAATGAAAAAGCAACTGAATGTGGCATTCTTCTAAAGCCTGAAACACGAGCAGTTAGTCAGGAATACACAATGTGGTGCCCTCATTTTCTCAAACTGAAGCTCTTTAAAGCTTGCATCCCCTGCCTTCTCTGTTGACATTCAAATTGACTTTTTGCATTTCATAATGGTAGTTCCTGTCTTGCTTTCCATTTTATCTGCCAAAACCACTGCTGGGTCCTTCTCAGATGCACAAGAGTCAAGGATAAATCTGACTGAAAATGCATCACTTATTCCAGTTATTTTGCTAAAGTACACCCTTGTACCCACAAAACAAGACAGGAAATTATTAGAATTGGTCTGCTGTCATCAATTGCTTTCTCATCAATTGCTCAATTTTCTGACAAGCCTCAGTTCTTTTTAGCTGTCAAGCATTAAAATAGTAATAAATAGCAATAGCCATAGCCATAGCCATAGCCATAGCTCTAACAATAGCAATAGCAATAGCAATAGCAATAGCAGTAGTAATTAATAGCAATAGCAATAGCAATAGCAATAGTAATTAATAGCAATAGTAATAGCAATAGTAATAGTAAAATAGTAATAATGTCCACTTAGACAAAAACAATGCGATCTCCCAGCACTTTATACAGGGAAGAGCAATGTTATTGTCAATGAAGTCTATCATCTCCATGTAACCCACAGAAACTGCACCAACGCGCTACTCCCAAGCTACAGCACTGTCAGGGGCTCTTGTCTGTATGTTCTCCAGTGTCCTTGTTTCTGTAGGGTAAGCATGGTTTATCTTGGGATCTGCTTTCTAAATTCATGCCTGTGTGCTCGAGAAAGAATCAAACACCGAACAAGAACTTACTTGAAATACAAGTGATGGAGGAGGAATGACTGCTCTCTCACTCCCCAAACACCAGCTCAGAAGTAGATTTCTGCTTTGCAGCTTCTAGCAAACTTTGTGGCTCTGAAGAAACACCCACTGGCACTCCTATTCCTGGATCTGCACATCTGTCAGTCTGCCCTATGACATGAATTCTTTGGTCATGAAATACTCTCTCTTACGCAGCTGGAAAATGTCTAGTCTGCATGGTTCTGCAATAGATAATAAATGGGTAGATTTGGGAAGAAAAACTACACATATCTTACTTTTGCAGATGAACCAGGCCAAATTGTCTTGTTAACACCACCTGCCTATATCCAGATAATGCCACTGGCCTCAGCAGAGTGTGACTAAGGCAAACTCAGCCTGGCCCCCATGGCCAAACCACAGTACAAAGCTATTGCTGTTTGTTATTTCTACTGCAATAGAACTCACAGGATCAAATAAGGATCAGGATCCCAGCTGTTCTAGGTGCAATGCAAACATATAAGCAGTCATGGTGCCTGCGCTAAAGAGCTTAAAACCATGTCTCTTAGGAGAACATTTCTTAGTCTAATAGACTTCTCTATTAAGAACTGTTAATTACTTAATTCAGCTTAATTTTTTTCTCTGCTTACTTTCTTCTGTTTCTCCTGCCTAGCCCCCCTAGACCATCTTTAATAATACTCCTTCTTTCACAGTATCAACAGCTTTCCACACTGTGCAAGCAATTTCTATTTCCCATCTCACTTCATGATTGTCTCATGAGACAGATTTTCCCTAGTCACTTCCAGCTTTTCAATATTTTTTTTTGCAATAAAAAAGCATTTATCTTCATTCTTTTTTATTGTAACCACATCTTTGGATCATTACCATTCCAGCATGGCTGAGTGACACAGATGTGTTGTCTCCTCTCTGGGCCATGATGTCACGTTTCCTTGGAGGACTTCCCAAAAACACATTCACACTCTGATGTTTTTACTATGAGAGAAATGGCTCGTTGTCACCCCACAGCTTTCCTTCACTGTTATTGCAACCTAAATATCACATCTTCCATTTACTGAATGCTTGTTTCAGATCACCTCGTTGCACACCTCTCTCCAGAGGCATTAGATGATGGGTTTTTTCCACTGTTCCAGACTGAATCTCATTTCACTGTTTCCTGCTCATATTTTTAAAGTCTCCCGGTCCCTTCGTATAACTTCTTGATCTCTGCTGTAATTTGCAGGCCTTGCCTGGAAGCCTGTCTCTATGTCTTCCAGAGCTAAAGTGTACTCTCTGCAGTGTGGCTACCCCTTCAGAAGATAGCTTGTTGGTAGTAGTAGGTTTGACTGTCACAGCTTACATGTAACTGCATCTACAATGCCCTTCGTCAGGGCAAGCACTAGACTTCACTCCACTGGTTTACTGCCACTACTGTCATATCAATGCCCTTCTCTAAGGGGATTTTTTAGAAATGCAATGCTCAGGTTGCTTATTTCTTATAGGCCATATGCAGTGTTGAAATGCTGGTCACACTAGTCCATGAACAAGTTAGCATTCTGTTAAACTAGAGTTCCTTGTAAAAAATTCTTGGAGGAAGAATATTCTCCCAACACAACTGCTTTCCGGTTCCACACTTTGTTAGACTATAACAGGGAAGGGTAGGAATAGTGCCTTTCCACTTTCTTTCTATACACTTTTAAAAGGTTGAAAATTCATCATTTTTCATCTTGTAGGTCAGTTATCGTATACTATTGAACATCTCCTGTCCAGCTGACTTCTAGAGAGGAAAACGTGAACCAATATATCTGGAGACAAAGGGGTGGACATTCCAAATTAAATCTCTTGCTCTCTTGGGGAGCGGAGAGACCCATCTGCATCCATCAGCTCTCCTGAGCAATGCTAATGAGACAGGGGTGTTGCAGGGGCAATGGCACATGAGTCACCTGTGATGACCACCTGTGAGGTGAGTCTCACAGGTTGTCATGGCCCTATTGGTAGGAGCTCAGCTACGGTCACTCCCAGGTGGAAGGTCATGCTCTCAAAATTTTCCAGAATGGATGTGGGAACCCAGACAAAGCTCCCACAGATATATATAACTGTCCAGGTCACAGGCTGCAGGGAGTGCCAGGGCCTGTAGCTGGTAATGGGTAGCGACTCTGAGAACTGCTGTGCACGGTGCAAACAGGTGGAAGACCTGCTCAGCATAGTGGCAGAGCTAAGAGAAGATGTTGAACAGCTAAGGAGCATCAGGGAAGCAGAACAAGAGATAGGTTGGAGGAGCCGGGCTCTGCCTTCTTTGAAACAGAAATGGGAATACCCATTGGAAAGTACCTTGGATCAGGGGTCCCCAATATACCTCACCTGTCAGGCTAAAGGTAAAAGCCTAAATAAAAAAGAATGAATGGAGGCAAGTTCATGCTTAGGGTAGCATGTGAACTCCATCCTTGCCCACCTCGCCTCCCCATTTGTTGTGTCAGATGTCAGAACAGAAAAACCTTTTATTGACTAACAACCACTGAAGAGCAATAGGAAAGAAAGATAAGGAAATGAGAAAGCAAAGCAGTAAAACGCTTAAGACAGCAAGAAATAGAGCTACTACCACAGATCCAGTGACGTCTTGCAGGTTTGCCTATTTCAATTTGGTGGGGAAGATCTCCGAATAGTAGTTGTTCAATGTGGCATTATGTAGTGTTAGTTCTCCCACATTTTGACTTTCCAAGAACTGCTTCACCTACCTTCCTCCTGCTTAGCACATGTGTATTTGGTTACTCTGGTGGTAGTGTGAGAGTTGTCAGGAGGGATCTTCAACCTCCTCAGTGTCTCCTTTGTTGGTGGATCATGCGCAGTTGGCCGGAGAGCCCACTTTTGCTGATGTAGAATAACTTGCACACTTGCACACCTTTGGGCTTTTGCAGATGTAACATGACTCGTGCTCACAAGACAGCTGCCTTATCAGTGGTTGGGCTGGACCCTGTAGTTGTTGTCTAGGGATTATTAGTGGTCGAGTTGAACCCCGTGGCTTACCAGTTCAAACTTGCAAACAGCAGTCTTGAAGTTTCTTTGTGGGGAATTTCAGCAAGGTTGAGACAAACATTTAACACAGTCTCTTACAGCTTGACTTGCCTCCATAGTTTACCCTATTAAATGTAAATGTCAGTACTCCTTTTGATGATATCTAAATTAAAAACAAGGATGTGTCACGGTAATGATGTCATTGAGATGTATTACAACTAACCATCATTATTACTTGTTATTGTTTCTTATACTAAAAATACCATATATGTTTTCAATACTCAAATTCATCTGCTAGTTGGGCTGCTGTTACATTTTAGTTGTTTCCTGTGAACCATCAAAAAAAAAACGGGGAAAAATAACTTCAGGAAATATAATCTTTTGTCTCAAGCTTAAAGTTGATTCAGTTTAAGGGATCCTCACTGTGTAATTTAAACTTGTTGATTAAGCAACAGTATCTTATTATATGCAGGCTTTAAAAACAGTAAATTGAAAATTCTTCACCTGGGATTAACCCTTTCCCTTATGTGGTAAATCAAATCTGCTGCAGTGTGAGAGTATGAACATGGATTGTGGCTCAGTCGAGCCACACCAAGTGTGGTAATAATTGAGCTATAGTAACTTAATCGTGAGTTAATCACGAGGGGCCGGTTAGATCAGTGGTTTGAGCATGGTGCTGACAACAATGACAACACGGATGTCAGGGCTTCGATTCCCGCTCGGTCCCCAAGGGTTGCCTGGTCTAGGCGGGAGGTGCCGTCCCTGCCCATGACAGGGAGGTTGGACTAGATGATTTCTAAGGTCCCTTCCAGCCTATGCCATTCTATGATCTCCCAGATTTTCTCAGCTTCCAATACTCCTTGGACACATAACAGAGAAAACTAAAAGACTGGTTAATATGCAGGTAAATTTGTTACAGTACATGGAAGTGGCAAAGGATTGGACAAAGGTATTATTTTCCCCTACTCTGCAACACTACTAGAAAATGTAACTTTTCTTCTCTGGGACAGGTTAATCAGGGTAGTTTTTAAAGATCAAAATAAACACTGTTAATAGTGTTTAGGATAGGACGTCTTCTGTTATGTCCAGACTCTTAATAATGTAATATGGTGCTGGAAGCAGTTCTGAGCACATCACCTCAAGAAACGTACAGGCTGAATATAATGAATTCAGAAAAGATAAGTAAGAAAAGAGGTCAGAAGAAGTCTAGCAAAATGACCTAAGTAGAAAAATTGAATGAATTCAGGTTGTCTGGTCTAGAGAAGATAGCCTAGGGGTGCTGCTGATAGTAGTCTACACATTTGTAGCAGACTGCTGCTGAGGAAGAGAGAACAATCTGTTCTTGATGTTCCTGGCAGGTAGGGCAACAGATAATTTTAGCAAGGAGTTAAAGTGAGAGTTAAAGAAATATGCATCAATGATGATAATACAGCAGTCGAAGAGACTCACTTGGAAATGTTGGAATTTCCCATGCTAAAAATATTTACTAGTTAGTTACTCAGACCACAGGAATATTCTTAGTTTGGGGACCACCTGAAGTACCCAATATTGACATGATGTTACCTGTAAGTATTTTAATGCCTAAATAATCTCATAATCTTATCAAAATCAAGATCATTAACACAATAATGTGTTGTATATTGTGAACAATACTTTAGAATCTATCCCAAAGTTAAGTGGTTGAATGTATATCTAGATTTATGTATTGTTGTTTAATCATAAATATCTATGATCTTTATATTAGTTGGTTATTCATTTAAATCCACTCACCTTAGGCCTGACCACCTTTTACCACAAAAGTTATTCTGACATTTTTTTTACCCTTCTTTTCAGATCTTGCATATCTTTTTATTCATTTAGTGCCACTAGTTATTTCAGATGAAAGGGCAAAAAAATTCTTGTAAATACACTTTTCCTATGTGAAGATGCTATCCTCCTTGTCCTGGCGTAGCACTATCACCCTTCCATCATCTTGGGTTTTTAAACACCAAACACGAACGGGAGAAGCAGTGTGCTGCTAGCCCAGGAGTTGCCAGAGAGCAGCTGAACCAACAGATCCCTCGACAAGTTGCTTCGGGTTCAAGGTCAAACAGATATTTTCCAGTCAAATAAGATTCGGAGCCCCTGTATATCGCCAATCAAATTGCTTAGCTTTCTTATTTTCCTTTTGCTTTTAACAATATCTTTATGGCTACCGCAGTCCAAATTCCTACGTGAAAACTCTGGGGAAGGGTGTCCTTCATCGCTGTGTCTCAGGCTCATTTGTTTTGCCATCGGACCAGCGTGGTTTTGAAGCCTCTGTGAGAACCACAGGGAAGATGTTACAAACACAATAATGTATTATCTGGGGAAACATTTAAAGATAGTGAGGGAGTCAAACGTCACTGGGACATGATGCTTCTTGTTTCTATGGTGAGGGTGAGCAAAAGGAAAGAATCTATGAAAAACACTCAGGTATTCTTTCCCTTTATTATTCATGATATCAGCTATACCAAGAAGGGATTTTAAATAATTGGTTAAACTTGACGAGTTTTAAAATGATTTACTGCTGACAAATAGTCTCATATTCTTACTGTCTGTCTGCCTGCATTTTGAAAGCTTGTATTTGCCCAATATCTATTTTGGCACCTGCGTATTGACGGTAATAGAAAGCGATAGTTATGTGCAGAGAAAGTAGGGGCAGGACAGTCTCACAAGCCCAGGTAGATCAGACTTGAAATAGTCACCTCTGGGTGAAAGGGGAGAGAGTATCTCACTTTTTGCTGCCTTTCTATATTTGGCCTCTTATCTGTTCCTCTCAATTTTTCACAAGTGATATCGCATTAATGGGCGCAGTCAGGGAAAGAATGTGACACAAAATGCAGTTCTGTTGTTCCTTTTAGCATCTGCCTTCTGGTGTAAAATGTAGATTTTCAAGCAATAGTGACGCTTTCTTTTTTCTCCTGGGCTTTGCAACACCCTTGTCCTTTTCTAGTTGTGAAAATCCAGAATCATGCTTGTTTACAATAACATTTGAACTTCAGCCCCAGAAACACTTCTTAATGGATAGCTTTTTAAACAAAGAAAATCTTTCCAGAGGAAAAAACAGCATGATCTGAGGAAAAGTTTTATAGTCAGAAGTTACTTCTTTACTGGGATGGACCTTCAGCTAAACTCACCAACACTCTTATAATTCAACAAGCTGAACATCTGGTCTGGAAAAAATAGTGTTGCTGGAGTTTGATGTCTGCTTAATGAAAACAATTTTCCCCCAAATTTTGTGTAGCAATTCTGTGATCTGAATGTCACCTTTTATTTTATTATTTTCATCAGTAATGTAGACTTTTCTCACCCTTGAATGATATCCCAAATCATGTTCTGTAAGCTCGGCATTTTTATTTAGTTTTCACTGTATAATGAAGGACAAACTATTCAAATTACCAATCATACAATTTTTATGATGTCAGGGCTAGTAAATATCCCAGTGCTGACTCTCTGTTGTTCGTATTGGGGCAGGAGAGATGAAGGTAAGGAAGAGACGATCAAACTTAGTTTTTTCGCAAGAGAAAAAGGATATTTCTGTATATACCTTGAAAAACCTTTGCACAAAAATGGTTACTATTCAACTCAATCCCGTAAAAATATATATATGCAAAGAAAATCACCCCTAGCTTGGAAACTGTATGTGCCAGGTAATCATGTCCTCTTTCTTTCATTCATGATTTCTACAGAGCACGAGTTGTTACTTCCACTATTTCTAGTGTTAATTACTTCTCAGCTGAAGTAAACTATTGGAATATGCCCAACTCTCTCAATTTTTTAGATAATTCCAGCTTGATCAGAATTTACGAAACTGAGAGTTCACCAGCTTCTCTACGTGTGTTCTTGCCACACAATAGACAACACAGCTCAATGTTTTGATCTTAACTGTCAAGTCTTACCTATATTGTCTAGGAGTTGTGGCTAGTACTTCACACCCTTCTCCTTTGGGCGTCAGTATACATAATGACCTCAGAAAGACCCTCTTTTACTCCTGAACCTTAAATTTCCTCTGATCGGGAAAGTTACATGGAATATTAACAAAAAATTACTGGAAGATTTTTGTCTGATATGGTAAGAAAGCAACTCAGATAAATATGCAGTTTTCTGACTCAGGCACTACATGATGAGTCAGAACAGGATAAGACAGAGGAGAACAGAAATCAGATGAATGTCAAGAAGTTTTTTGGCTTTCCAGTAATGCAGCCATTTCTATCTCCCATCTATTAATCCTTCATGAGTCTCAGAGAACTGAGTTTATTAAACCAGGCTAAAGTCAAACCACACATGGATTTTCAATATGCTTTTGATTCAATTCAGCCTACTCGCACAGTTATGAAAAACGTAAATACCTTGCCATGTCTGCATAGAAAATTTGTGAAGAAATAGCATTTGCCACTCCCTGGTAAACCAAATTAATTTCACATAAGTTAAAGGTTAGTGTTTAATTCTGCTCACAATGATAGAAATGATGGACTTCTATGATTTAAAAAAAAAAAATAAAATAAGTTATCTAATTGGCTTGCAAGGACTGAAATGAAATGTGTCATTGTTTCATTACTAAATATTAATTTAAACTAAAATTCCCCTTGGATTTGTAGGTGGTTATTGATACAATCCTTATCAATGCCAGGACACAGCCTAAGTTACCCTTTCTTGACTTATTTATGTACTCTAAATATAGCAGACATGCATCAAATTAGAAGTACATTCATAAATAATTTATGGTGGATGAATAATGGATTCTTAGATGTCTTAATAAATGACTAATCAATTGTTATAGGATCCACAGGTCAGAGGTTACTTCTAAACATGGCAAATAAACCACATGAGTAATAAGCTGTCCAGAAACCATCATCTTGGAAGGTTCTTGTAACTATATAGATAACCATTCATATCCATAGTATGCATATAACTAGACATGATGAATAATACAATAAGAAAAAAAAATGTAAACCAGAAACATTTATTTTTCATGCTCCTGCACACAATCTTATTTTTCAAGGGACTCTAAAGCTGGGAAAACCAATGAGAACCTGAAAATTGTCAATGAGCCTAGGGATAGAGCTCTCCCCAAAAGTGAATTCCTATTTTTCAGCCGATTTATGGAAGACACTGATAATTTACAAACCTTTTCTAAGCCATATCTTAATATGTGATTAATGTCACAGGTGATCCAGGCTATTTTTGCGCTGTTACTACTCAGGATTCCTTCAGAGAGCTATATATATTTGCAAATAAGGAAAGCTTATTTCCTCATCAGCAATTTCTTATGCTCTATGAAACTTTTTTTTTTAGCATATGTAATTGATTTGCACACAGACCTGGTAATAATGGTCAGCATGAAAAAACTGCAGAGAACCAAAACTCTTACAATAAAGAGTATGTATGATTGCACCCTGACCCCAGACTTACATGGCACCTAAACTATTGAGTATCTAAGCAATATCTTACATGATCATCCTGCAGAACAATATGAGCTTCGTTGGATTATTGTCCAGCAGAGGAAAGTACCAAGAATACGCTCTGGTGACCTTCAATGTCTTGTCCCTGAATGGCAGGTCATACATAGTACAGAGCATTGATTAACTACTCTTGAAGGTCTCATAAGCACACAATAATGAAAAGAGAAGCCAGACATAGGCAGCAAACTATACAGTTTTTAGGGAGATGGAAACTTATAAGCCTATGGTTGGCCGATACTTTTTCTTCCTAGAAGAGTAAAGCATCTGTAAGAATAAATTACTTACATCATGTTTTTCAGTAAGATGACAGAATTAATTCATTATCTGTTCTTCTTTTTGTTTTCTTAAACCCTGAGCTGTTTCTGAGAGCCTTTAAAAGTTGAGAAGTCTTTAAGAGTGTTTCAGCACATTAAATCATCCGAAGGAAAAAGCTGAAAGACAACTGAATGTGTCAGCTAAACAGTTTAAGCTCTGCAGCTTCGGTCTCTATAGGCAGCAATTACATTTCGAAGGAAAATGTTTTACAATTGTAATTACACATAATAGGAGGAATGTATTTTTTCCCTTTATCCTACTCCCATGACGAGTCAATTTAATTTTTAAATACAAGAGACATAATTGATTTTAGCCCTAGATTAGTACTGAAAATGATCTATATGTGCTCTCACTAATGGAACAAGAGAATTGGCATTCCTTGAGGACCTTAACCCAACCCCGTTCATGGCAACCATTATTAGACCCTGACAGGTTAGCTACTAGGAACGGGGTAGGGGGGAGGGGGCAGAGAATACCCTGCTGATTAACAATCTAGTGAAATAATTAATGTTATGCTCTTCTCATTTAATTATGGATTATTCACAAACATATTATTATTACGGACCACAAAGGGAAGTGACTGTGCAGCTTTGACTTCATCTACACTTCTCAGAATGCCTTTTATACGGGTTTTGGGACACCTCTTGCTTAGACTTACTTCTATTTTAACTAAATGGGGATCGTTTATGATTTCATTAGGGCCTGATTCAACACCCTCAGAAATATAAAGTTTTACACTGATTTGTGTAGGGTTGTGTGAGGCTTAAAAATATAAGACCATACTGCAATATTGAGACTAGGTGTCTGCTTGATATATTAGAGTAATGGATGAAAAATCAGCAGCAGTGCACCTTGCTCAGTTTCTAATACATTTTTCTCTGCGTGTGTCATAATAGTTTATACCAATCAAAACATGTCTTTTTACAGGCTGTTATGAGAAACAAGAACAGGGAAAGGACTTTACACTCCAAGTGTATTTTTTTTTCCCAGATGCAATGACCTCAGTCATTTTAGATGTCAAACAGTTTATTTTAAATAAAATGAAAGTGAAGTGAATGGGAAAACGTTTGTGGCATCTGGGAAATGCCAGCCCCTGTGGTTCACTGACCAGCCAGATTATTTATGGGTAATTTGACCCACCTTTAATTTCAAGTGACATACATACATGGGCATATAGACTAAACTACTTTGCTTTAATAACGAAAATATGCTTAGCTCTGCTGCATATTTTTCTTTTTGCTGGAGAATAATAGGATCTCCCAAATCTCACCTGAATTGCAGTTCTGTCAGTTTCCAGTTGGAAAATTCATAGGTTTCAGATTTATTTTATATTTTTCATACAATTTGCACAAAAATTTAGAAATGCCAGGGCTAGCGGGGATAAACAGCCCAGACTTTCAAGCATGGGAGTTCAGAGTGAGACTCATTGATAATAAGATTTGGTATTTGTAGTGACATGCAATTATGTTGTAGGTGTTCAATACTTTTAACCATCCAGAAAATAAGGTATGAAGAGAGATTCTAAAGAAGGTGCACTGCAGCCTTCCTGACTGAGCTGTGCATTCAGGATGTTTGTGTCACTTTTGTTCCTTGTCCTTCATGCTGCACAGATTTCTTCATAGACAAATTCATGCAGAGTCCTGCAGAACTCAGTCTAGACAGGGCATTAGCACTTTGCTCCACATGAAACTTGTAGATTATACCCCAACTCCTCTCTCTGTGTGCTGTCCTACTACTTTTATACTTGACTTCTTGTTACTGTGTGACTTTTTAATAGACAGGACTAACATTCAACAGGCACTTGCTGAGGAGTGCAAGTAATGTCACCTGAGCCTGGACAAAACACATGAGCACCAACGTTGAAGATGTTCCAATTTGCTGCAGAGGTATTGGACTAAATGACTTTTAAAGGTCTCTTCCAATCCAAACCATTCTATGATTTTGTGATTTCATAAATAGACATTAAATAGTATCCTTCAGAGGTATATTGCATTTTCTGCAAGAATATACATGCAAAGAAAGTATGATATGTTGGTGAAGGGGTAAATAAAACTTTACATCAAAAACTTAAATGGTTTACACCAAAGATAACATCTGCTTTGGTTTGTCCTCAAGTGAAAACTCTCTAAGTACAAGAGGATGTGTTGCAAGCATCTCTTGAGGTGTTTGGCAGTCAAAAAGAGTACACATAGCATTTGCATTCAACAATATTTTGTACATGTTCTGTGACTTTACAATCGTAAAATTTGTGCAGTGTCTAATAAAGGCAACTCTCCATCATACGGATCTGATCTCAAATATGAACAACACTTTTTCTAGACAAAAAGAGCCAAAGTACTGTTCTGAAATATGGGCAACAGAAGTTCAGAAATAAAAATAACAAAGCAAAACTAGTCACAAGGTCATGAGATAGCTGTGATGAACTCTCCTCTTTGGTGTCTAACTGTCCTTATCTGTTCAGGTGTACTGCAGGACTAGTGCATCTTCACTGGAATCAATTCGATCCTGGCTGATCCCACACAGCACAGGAAGAAGAGATTGAGGCAAAACTGTCTTCTCCAGAAGAGTCAGCAGTGCAAATAGTGGACTACAGATACTTAGTATCACTAAGTAAGACTACGCAATGTTGGCAAATGACACTTCAGTGGTACAGTCTAACATCTTCTCAGCATTTTGGAGACTAATGAGGAATAACTGCCACTGACCTATCACATTAAAACTTTGTCCTCTCAACATGCATTCTAACTGAAGGCCAGCAGCTCCGCAGAATGATAAAATGACAGAATCACAGGTTTATTGAGGTTGGAAAAGACCTTGGAGATCATCAAGTCCAGCCTAAGACCCAACATCCACCACAGCAGCCAGACCACGGCACTAAGTGCCACATCCAGCCTCTCCTTAAACACCTCCAGGGATGGTGACTCCTCCTTACCCTGGGCAGCGCATCCCAATGCCTGAGCACCCTCTCTGTGAGGAAGGACTGCCTGAGACCCAACTGATGCAGTTTCAGGCCGTGCCCTCTCGTCCTGTCAGTGGGTGCCCAGGAGAAGAGCCCGACCCCACCTGACTGCACCCTCCCTGCAGGGAGTTGCAGAGAGTGAGAAGGTCCCCTCTGAGTCCCCTCTTCTCCAGCTGAACACCCCCAGCTCCCTCAGCCTCTCCTCACAGCACTT
>NW_009707608.1:0-371 GCF_000703405.1 Apaloderma vittatum | reverse complement strand
CTGCCCCAGCCTGTCCAGGTCCCTCTGCAGTGCCTTCCTACTCTCTGGCAGATCAACACTTCCCCCAGCTTGGTGTCATCTGCAAACTTACTAGTGGTAGGCTCAATGCCCTCATCCAGGTCGTCAATAAAGATGTTGAACAGGCCTGGGCCCAGTCTGATCCCTGGAGGACACCACTGGTCACTGACTCCAACCGGATGCAGCACCATTCACCACCACTTTGGGCCAGGTCATCTAAAAAGTTTTTTACCCAGTGAAGGGTGCATCCATCCAAACCATGATCTCCCAGCTTTTCCAGGAGGATGCTGTGGGAGACTATGCCAAAGGCTTTGCTGAAGGGGAGGTAGACCACATCCACAGCCTTCCCTTCA
>NW_009707607.1:0-1054 GCF_000703405.1 Apaloderma vittatum | reverse complement strand
TACTTAGCAGCCCTGCTGCTCCGTGTCTTGGGGCTTTTTATTCCACCTAAGAGCTCATTTGGCTGGAACCATCTAAGGTGTTAGGTCATAGGCTGGACTTGATGATCGCAGAGGTCTTCTCCAGCCTCAACAATTCTGTGATTCTGTGAGTTATGGAAACAAGATATCAAGACTTACTAAAATTTTCAGTTTGGCCTCCACCCCGGAAGCAAGACCTGTACTCTTCTAGCAACATTTTGAGTCAACATTTTCACTTATTTAAATACTGCATGCCTATTCTTAGCACTTTATACTGAGCCTCTTCCTACTTACCCTGCCACAGTGATACTGGCTGCAGTAGGCTGGGATTGTGAATGCCTTCATTTTTGATTGTCAAACATTTCGTGTTTAAAATTTTAAAGTGATTGATGCAAAGGCTCTCTGAGTTTATACTTCACTCACTTCCCACATGTTGCCTGTTTTGTCGTGGAATTTTGTTTTTGGGTTTTTTTCCAAGTGATACCAGTGTCTGACAACAGCTGTGCGAGGTCAGTGTCATCCAAACCTGGTATTTGGACCTGTGGCTTGGCCGCAAAAGAGGCATAAATTACAGTGATTTAATCTTTGATTGCTGCGGAGACCAGCTTCAGAGCAGGTAAGACTGCACTGGGGAAGGAATCTTAAGCTAAAAAAGGCTGACAAAAAGCTCTTTTGAGGGGTTTTTTTTTAAGCCGGCTACCGATTTTTTTTACGCGGGCTACCGAGCCCAGGCCTGGGCCAGCACCGGCAGCTTGGGGGCGGGCACCCGAGAGAGCAGCGTGGGCGGAGCCACCCTCAGCGGCGGGGACTTTAAACAAGGTTAATCAGCTGATAACGTTGATCACCTGTTAACATTAATCAGCTGTTAACTGTGCCCTCAGGGTTTAAGAAGCCTCCGGGAGGCCTAAGAGGGTAAGTCGTTGTTAGAAGGCAAGCACTTAAAAGGCCAGTAAACTACCGGTATATAGTAGAGACTTTGGACTGTAGAACAATCAAAGTGAAGCCGAGCTGCGGTGCGGACCGGCGGGTGTTGCTC
>NW_009707606.1:0-350 GCF_000703405.1 Apaloderma vittatum | reverse complement strand
ATAACTGAGTGAATAAAGGAGGATCTAGAGGTGGGAAAAAGTAAAGAACTGTGTGAATAAAGGAGGATCTAGAGGGTGTGAAAAAGGGAAGAACTGTGTGAATAAAGGAGGATCTAGAGGGTGTGAAAAAGGGAAGAACTGTGTGAATAAAGGAGGATCTAGAGGTGTGAAAAAGGGAAGAACTGTGTGAATAAAGGAGGATCTAGAGGTGTGAAAAAAGAAAGATCTGAGTGAATAAGGGAGGATCTAGAGGGGTGAAAAATGAAAGAACTGGGTGAATAAGGGAGGATCTAGAGCGTGTGAAAAAGGAAAGAACTCTGTGAATAAAGGAAGATCTAGAGGTGGGAAAA
>NW_009707605.1:45220-53077 GCF_000703405.1 Apaloderma vittatum | reverse complement strand
GGAGAAAGACCTTGGAGTCCCACTGGACAGTAAGTTTTCCAAGGGGCAGCAATGTGCCCTTGTGGCCAAGAGGATCCTGGGGTGCACTAAGAAAAGTGTGTCCAGCAGGTCTAGGGAGGTTCTCCTCCCCCTCTACTCTGCCCTGGTGAGACCACATCTGGAACACTGTGTCCAATTTTGGGCTCACCAGTTCAAGAGAGACAGGGACCTACTGGAGACAGTCCAACAGGGAGCTACGAGGATGATTAAGGGACTTGAACATCTTTCCTATGAAGAGAGACTGAGAGAACTGGGACTTTCGTTTTGAGAAGAGAAGGCTGAGAGGCAATCTTACTGATGTGTACAAGTATCTGAGGAGTGGGTGTCAAGAGGAAGGTGCCAGTCACTTCCCAGTGGTGTCCAGTAATAGGAACGAGGAATAATAGGTACAAGCTAGAACATAGGAAGTTCCACCTCAACATGAGGAGAAACTTTTTCACTGTGAGGGTGACAGAGCCCTGGCACAGGCTGCTCAGGGAGGTTGTGGAGTCTCCTTCTCTGGAGACTTTCAAAACCCGCCTGGATGCGTTCCTGTGTGGCTGCCCTAGGGGATCCTGCTCTGGCAGGGGGGCTGGATTAGATGATCTCTAGAGGTCCCTTCCAACTCCTGACATTCTGTGATTCTAAGATCTTCAGCTCCACTGTCACAATCTATCTGCTTTAATTAAAAGCTCTCCTGTGTTAAGACAGTAAATAAAAATATTTCAATAGAAGTGGGTATGTGGCGGGAATCTGTTGTTCTCTACTGGTACTATTGTGTTTTAGGTTAACAACTTGCACCTAGCAAGCGGAGGTTGCACAGAATTCCTTGTCCTGCTTTGTCCCAGAAGAGATGCCAGAAACTACTGCATTAGTAGTCCAAATATTCTCAGTATCCCACCCATGGCAGCAAACAGCACCAGGCAAGGTTTTCAAAAGCAGCAGCAGCAGGCAATAGGTAATGACAGTTAGTGGATAAGTTTCTTGTTAACCTTACCAGTCAGCAGTTTGATGCATCCAGAAGAATTACAGGAAATGAGAATTAGATTTATAGCAACAGACTCCACTAATGCCGACATGTTTGGCAGGAGTGGAAGGCACAGCCTAGTCACAAGGCCATATTCCCCTGCCAAATTTAGGAGATTGCCTCCAAGACAGAGATATAAAAGCACTTAAAAATGCAGCTGTTGCAAGGATTTTTAACATAGGAGAAAAAAAATGAATACATCTTACTAGCCTTGTTCTCAAGAAAGGCTCATCAACTGCTCTGACTAAAACAAAACTCAGCCTAAAATAAACAACAGCCTATATGCCCACACAGTTACTACCAAGCAAAAGGTCCTATTGAAAAGATATCTGCTCTGCTCCTACATATTGTGCCACTGTCATCTGAGAAATTACCTTCTGCTGTTTGAACTGCACTGAATTTATGACACTTCAGATTTACTCCTGAGATGGATTAAATTAATTTACTTCAAATGGAACAGCTTTATTCGCACAAACATTATCAAAACAGTAGCTGGGGAGAATGAAAACCAGGTTTTCAGAGGTGAGCTGCTAAACCACGAGTAACCCATCTCACAGTTTGTGGGTCATTACACTCAGTGAAGTGACAGACTGAAACTGCCGTAAGCGAATGTGATGACCAACTCACCGCTGCTGACAATTAATATATAGTCCAGTACTTTAAAGACGTAATTATTAGTTTTTATAACATCCACTCTCTGGGCATGATCTGCCCAAGTATTTAGAAAAAACAATTTATACTCTGCAAAAAACTCCACAGCTGAGAAGCCTTTAACTCGAACAAGCCTATGAACTTCTGTAATAAATGACCAGTCACCACTGCAAGAGGAGGTACTATTCCACTGCACAACCATCACAGGGCTTTGCTAGTTACTGGACTGACAACAAATTACTTCAGCTTTAAAATCAGGCAATTAAGTACACCAAAATTAATCAATGGAGCTTGATTAGGAAAGAGCACCATGAAACAGTGATTCCTTTGAAATCTGAGGGTCTCAAATACCCCAAACCAGAAAACAAAGAGCCCAATTTCAGTTTAAAGAAATGCAATTTTTTTTTCAATTCAAAGAGTACACAAAACCTAGACTGCTATTTCCCTATAGCTGCCATCCTGGGCTATACCAAGTGTCCAGAAAACCAGGCACAAAGAGGTGGGTCCATGTACATTCAGAGGGAGAAAGGGGTGAAAAGCATCATTAGAAGTTCAGAAAAATCCTAAAAATACTCAAGTATTTTTCCTTCCCTAACTATCTCTTCCCAGATAGTTCTGGCAATCAAGACCTTCACAGACAACTGATTTCCATGATGACCTCTCATGCATTATTTGTGGTCATCTCTACTACAAATTTGTGCAAACCTGCCAGTTTCCCAATAGGACAGAAAATTCTGCAGTTAATCTGAGAACTTCCCTTAAATTAAAATAAGATAGCTTCTGTAGAAGCCTGTTAAGAGATGGGAGAGTTCACAGTGATCTGTTCTTGCAAAAAGTCTTGAGAACCACTGACTTCAGGTATTTCTGCATGAAGTATCATGCTAAACATGGGATGAAGCCAAAACAGCCCAAGAAATTAAAAAAAAAAATAAAAAATCTTAACTCCTTCCCTGGTATATATACTCTGTAAATTG
This sequence comes from Apaloderma vittatum, assembly GCF_000703405.1. Taxonomy (NCBI): domain Eukaryota; kingdom Metazoa; phylum Chordata; class Aves; order Trogoniformes; family Trogonidae; genus Apaloderma; species Apaloderma vittatum. The sequence goes on along the minus strand of NW_009707605.1, from coordinate 50,407 downwards.
TGAGAGACCTTGTAACACATCTTCCCTTCCGCCCTCTCATATTCGCACACTTAAATGACCGGATAGACATGAACTGGTACTTACTTACACTGGGAACTTAAGCACAATCAACTAGTCCACATGTTGAATAACCTGTGAAAAGACAGCAAACTACTGGAGAACACAATATAACTGGCCTGGCCTTTAAAAGCTATAGGCACCGTGAGACAGCTAACCCAGCACCGCACAACAGTAGGTTTTGACAGTTCAAACTGCACACAAAAACTAACTCTACATTGAAATATACAGTTTATTTTCTCAAAGTCAAGCAATACCATTTGTCAGTAGGTAAGTGTTATATGTCAGGCAGGAAAGCTGTACATTTTTACTCTGGGCTGCGGGATCCAAACAGTTGGAGAAACATGGTGGAAAACTTTCACTATACAGAGAGATCTAGAGTTGAGAAGAACAACATAGGGTCAAGAAACAGTCATCCCCCCAGGATGCCTAAGGCAAAACATTAGCACCAGATTTTTTCAAAAAGCAACCATACAGCTATTTACAGATTTACATATAACATTGGGAGGCAACCCTCTTCAGGCTCCTGGGGTGAGAGACTTTCAACAGTTTAAAACAAGAAAGGAGAGAATGGCATCTATGCAACTGTTCCGTGAAAAGGATAATATATATCAGCATTCACAATATTGCTACCTTTTATCAGAAAGATCTAAATCAAAGTACTGTATACAAACACTTTATAATTATATTATTATTCACATTTCACATACACATTTCAGAGTAACCACAACATGTAAAATTTTAAAAATGCCACAGATAAAACAATGCACACTTTTCTCCAAGCTAAGAAACAAGCATAATTTATTTGGGAATTGTTTAGTTTGGGGTTTGTTATGGTTAAGGGATAAGTTTAAGGACAAAGGGATCACTTGTCCTAGGAATATAGCAGCATATAACTGTGAGATGCCAGAAGACTACATTTCGGAACTAGGAGGAAGAAACTAAGGTCAGCTGTAGGTCTTGTAATATGGTCACTCCACTTGACCTCAACTGATACACACCAACATAATTTCATTAAAGATTTGGTCCAGGTATACAAAGTAGTGCACTATAAAGGGGGGGCAACAGTCCTTTCAACATTTGCACCTGTCTGTAAAGGAACTGGTTCCTGAAGATTTTTGCTTCCCAGCTCCCCGACTCACAAGGAATTCGCCGATCAGCACCTCTCCAGTTCTGTCCCTGCAAAAGGGAGGACTCGGGGAAGAAGGACAGAAAAACTCTTGTGAATGCTGCCACTGCAGGAAGAGGAGGAAGAATTCTTTTCTCTCTCTTTTCAATGCCTAACTACCTGCATTTTCAACCTGCTTAGCTACAGAGTGGCATTCACATCCGCCTCAAAAATGGCTTCTTGTCAGGCAACCTGTTTGTCTGCAAAGAGACAAATGTTTTCCTCACTACAATGTAAATGGCAAATACACAAAGTCATCCAAGACTTTCCTTTGCCTGGAAAACTTTATCTTAACACAGAACTTGACATTTAGACACTACAGAATTTCTCTGTAGGTATCTGAGAAAGTCAGCGTAACTTACTACTGTGCTAAAATACGAGTTAGCACCTCTTTTTAGAGCTACTGGAAATTACCTTTCGTAAGTCAACGGCAGTATTAGGAGAACACGACCAGTTATCTGATACTGTGAAGTAGCATGCTCTCTTCTATCATTGTGCAATGGAAAAACCAACCAAACAAAACCCGCTTATGTTCACAGTTACAAAGCAGAGCTGCTCCGAGTAATGCACAGTATTTACATGGCAGAAGTGTTCATATTGCATTTGGTAGTTTGAGAAAGTGGAAAGAACACACAGCATTATGTAGGTCAACTTCAGTATAATTTAACTGTCTATATAAAACCATCACAATGTTGAGCCATCAGAAAAAAAGAGAAGCAGTGTCCTTGGCCTACATTTATTTTCATAAAGTGTAGTGTGTTTGGGGGAAGAAGAATAAAAACATGCACAAAAAGCACAAGAGCGAGCAAATGAGCCTTCTAAACACTTTAGATGAGAAATGTTTTGAACAAAATCAGCACAGTACTTCCAGCCTGTTTCTTAAATCAAGTACAACTTGGTAAAGAAAACCACTTGCATTGCAGTAAGAGGGTGTACAAATACTTCTTGCAAAATAATTTAAAAAAAAAAAGCTTCAGCAAGGTAGCCAGTAGGTGATTTGCAAGCTGGTTTAAGAAGCGTTTAACTGAGACTGATTTTAAAGTTATTTTCTGCAAGAGGAAAGTGCCATCCTATATACAATATTACAAAAAAAGTGTCTGATGCCACAGGATCAGAGTGACACTACATTTCAGCAATCTGAATATATTACCTATAAGATGTACGCTTCCCCTATTTAATGTGTTTTTTTTAAAAAAAAATAAAAAGCCACTAAATTTAGAGCTTCTAAATTTGTGTGCATTCATAAATTGCTGTTGCGTTTCCCAGCAGTCTGTACAGCATCCGAACATAATGAAAGTATACAACCTAATCTAAAAAACCTTGCTGTTTGCATGCACAACTGCCACAGACTTTCAGCTTGCTGAGCAGAAAGGTTAAGAGTATCCTTTTCTGTGGAGTTTTCTCTAAGTTAAGCAATGAGAAACAGCTGTAGAGTCCAGCAATAAAAATGTGTGCTAAAAAATTAAATACATCATCCCAAAAAAATGAAAGAGAGCATTATTGCTGTTGTGAGAGCTATTTTTCTCTTGTGCACTTGTTTCTCTACCAGACACTCAGACAAGCCAAGATACTCGTTTGTGTACTTGGAAACTCCTCTGTCCCATCCTTTCCCATTTATCACATCCTTGGCCAAACTCAGTCCTCTCGTTTGAGCCGTTCAGGTTGGAGGCTATCGGTCAGACACTTCAGTTGCTCTTCCCCCAGCTTGATCTTGTCCTCAAGCTCTCGCTGCTCAATGATGAGGGCCGACTTCATTTTTACAAAGTGCTCATAGTCTGCTAAGTTCTCCTCACTCAAGTAGTTCGCCAAAATGTCAAAAACAATGCGCTCTCGACGATCCAGGTTTTCCTTCAGTTCCTTTGCATCTTCGTGTTGCTGGGTCAGCAACTTCTGCTTCTCTACCAAGGTCCGCTTAGGAGAAAAGAAAAACATTAAAAATTCACTGCATTCACCAAGTTGGGACAGCAGCTTCAGTGTTTAAAGATCTTAAGTCTGTTTCACCTGCGAAGACAAAGACATCCTGAACACTTGGAGAGGTGGAACAAGAGTGCTCCTTAAACTTTATTCTAATAAAACACATTAATTTACTATTTTTTGTCCTGTTTGTTAATGAAAAATGCACCATTAATTTCTATTGGCCTCAACAGCAAGAACTTCAAAGGCTGCTTTACTATTTAAAAGTTCAAAGTAGTTCTCCAAATTAAGACTTCACTCAGCAGCGGCTTACATCTTCAATACACAGCACTGAACTTCCACACTGAAACAACTGTGGTTAGAGAACCCATAAACAGACCAATTAACAGAGTGATTTGTTCTTACACAGCTCCTCATACTGCGGTATTTTGCAGTTCTGCTGCAATCCGCATGGCTTCTCCATGAGAAGTGAAGTTGTGTGGTTTTAGGACATAAGCAAGAGTGAGAGCTGGAGCAAGACAACAAGAGGGAAGAAAAAACAAACAAACAAACAAGTGCATCATCTTCCCAAAAGGGCTGTAAACTTTCTGCTTCGTGCCTTCACAAGAAACAAAATAGGAAAAAGGGAAGTTGAATGGAGGAACACACAAAGAAAGAGGACAAGAGCTACAACCCATTCACACATAGGTATGAGGAGCGTGAAGGGTGAGGTACATCACATCCAGTTTCACTGGTGTACACAGGAGACAGCCACACCTGAACCACTCGGCTACACTTCTTGAGCAGTATATGGAAAGAACCAGGAGCATTATTAATCTGACCTGTTTCAGATGTCTGCCTAGAAGTGATTGCCTTTTTCCAGCAACAGAGCATGGCTGGTTTACTCTGACATCAAGAATTCCCGTACAGATTTCTGAACTTAATTAAAAGTGCCCCTAAGAGGTACCAATCTATAACTTCTAGCTTTGCTCCAGAGATGACCTTTTATTGAGAGTCTTTGTCTTCAAATAAACCATGGTCTGTTCAAATAAATGTGTCCATCTTTTTCATTTGGACTTTATGTTAAATCACACATACTATAATAAACCTGAAGAATTTACAGGGAGGTGTTTTTGTGGACTACAAAACAACCTTCTTGAGATGGAAGTATGAGACCAAGTGGCATACAGACCAGCAGGCTGTAATCAACCTGTCTGTCAGAGCTGCACAGGTACCCTGTGCTGCCTCTTTCTACAGACAGCACACATACTATAATAAACCTGAAGAATTTACAGAGAGGTGTTTTTGTGGACTACAAAACAGCCTTCTCAAGATGGAAGTATGAGACCAAGTGGCATACCGACCAGCAGGCTTTAATCAACCTGTCTGTCAGAGCTGCACAGGTGCCCTGTGCTGCCTCTTTCTACAGACAGCGCAAAGCTCAGAGGGTGAAACACTTTCGGACTTGTGCTCTCTAGGTACTTAAAATACACCGTCTAGATCAATTCAGGATTCAAGACAGCTATGGGTCACAGAAATCACATATTGTTACAAAAAAACCCACAATTTAATCTTCCTTTGAGCTTATGCCAGCAGAAAAAAATCCACTGCAAGTGGAACTATCTGCTGCAAAGAGACGGAAGTACTGCTCTCCTAAATTCACCAGGGGAACCAGCAACCAAGCCCAAACTGGAGAGTGTGGCTAGACCACACCCCAGGGCAGCCTTGCAGCTTGTGTGCACGCTGAGCCGCAGCGAAAGAACTAGAGAGAATGTGATGAACACAAGAGGGCACAGAGGAACCAGCTGGTAGCTCAGTTGTTGAGTTACCCACCTCACCTTGGGATGAAACAGCTCTAGTTTCCAAGCCATGTGCTATCATTGCCAGCAGACAGAAGGATCAAATGTTTAGTCCTTCATAACAATTCCTGAGATGCAAGTTGTAGGGTTTCTTCCTACCAAGCCTATGGCATGACTTTAAGGTGAATATGGCAAGACTCTGGAATAAATTGCCCAGAGATGTTGTGGCTGGCCCCTCCCTGGGGGTGGTTAAGGCCCGGGTGGGACAGG
>NW_009707605.1:42459-45165 GCF_000703405.1 Apaloderma vittatum | reverse complement strand
ATCTCTAAGGTTCCCTCCAACCTAGGCCATTCTGTGATTCTATGAGTAACTTGACCTGTGGTAATAGGTCTTGTGGGTCAAGGCACCTGATCACATCTGTGGACTGCTGGCTCAGTGCTTTAGGGTTCTGAACACACTCTCGCTTTGATTGATGCAGAAAGTAATGAAAAGACCCCGGTCTCACTCTGTGGAAGGCAGAAGGCAGGGAGCTATTTCAGACGAAGCCCCTTTCAGAAGCTAAAGTTGAAATACATTATCCTGTTCCTCATGGCAAGAGACACCTATGACAGGTATCTAATAGTCAGAATATTAATTTAGTGGTGAATATTTTCCTGCTGGCAGACTGTTTATTTAGAAAGTCTGCTGACCTCTTGGTGGTTCCTACCAGAGTAATGTTTAGAAGACAACATCAGCTTTAAAAAAAAAAAAAAAAAAAAAAAAAAAATCAGTGATCACTAAGGATATGATCCCCAGGGATGGAAGTAATCTTCCCTATTTCATTTATATGGTACATCAGTAGTACATCTAGTACTATCGTGCGACCTACAAAATACCAAAGAACAACCAAAAAAGCCACGTACTTCAGTCTAAATTCAAAGAAATTCACATGTAACCCTACACACATTGCATTTATAGTCAAAGTGCTTGCGGACTTGATTCGAGAAGCACCTCTGACCAACGCTTTTTTGTATATTCCTTATGTTTCTACAGCAGTGCCAGTGGATGGGAAGGTGAATGAGGATAAAAGTATGTTAGGGATTTGGATTTCTGTCAGTCCAAATTTGACAGCAGAGCAAAAAGACAATTTCCGACTGCCCTTACTACACCACCTATTCACCTTCTTCCTTTTCCTCACCTAGCCAATGAGCTATTTTTATCACAGCTCTCAAACTGTCTTTCCTATATGCTCCTATCATCTAGTAGCTCTTTCCCCGGCTCACACTCCCCACCTTTGAGCCCATTAGGCAACTGCAACCACATTTAGAAAGAAGTAGTCTAAAGGAGGATTACATTTCTTCGACTTGCAGAAGCTTTGATCTGCCCTCTAATAAGCTGTCAAATACCTTCTCTTCGCCTCAGTCAGAGAGGGGTCTGGACAGCCATTAAACAAGTATGTTTGGCAGCAGCTAGGGCCAAACAGCAAAAACGCAGCTTCAGACTAGTCCCAGCACTTACTGGTTCTTGTTGGAGAAATAAACACAACATGAATCCACAGTCCGTGGAAAAAAATTTGTTACAACGCTTAGGTGGATCATTGGCACTTTGGTCCACAGGTACAAGCCAAAAATCCCACTTCACATTCATTTAACTGTAGAAGCTAAACTCACTTGACACATGCCTACCTCTCCACCCCTCTCTTTACTTATTTTAGCCTCTAAGTTTCACACTTGTCTACGTCTCTCCTTTGGTGCTTATCTGTATTGCTAGATACCTCCTTCCCAGCTAAGGCCTGATGGGATCTGCAGCTAAACCAAGTGCCACCAGCAGAGGTGGGATCCAATAGGTAAGGGCCTACTCAGGGTGAAATTTTCACATCTGCTGTGATTCCTCCACATCACTACTGGAATATTTCAGTTGGGTAAAACATGTTTTCTATCAGAAAATTATTTTTGCAATGCCTCACTCCTGCCCATTTTCCTCCACCTATCTCTTTTTAATTTTTAAGACTTGTCCTTCTGTCATTTCTTGCTCTTGTTCCTTGCTAGGCATTATGGAAGAACCTGTCGTAGATAAGAAACATTTTCTGTCTAACCACCTTACAGATTTTTATCAAGATCCTTGTGGAGTATAAAGAATTCTGTAAGCTTTCTGCATTACAGCACAAAGTGATGCCCCTCTTCCCGTTTTGAATTGTTAGAATATTGTTAGAATTGTCTCTTTTACACTTATCTGTAGCTCCCCTTTCTTTAATCTCTTGCTAAGAAGTTGGTTTTCCTGCATGTTGCACCCAAACCCACCATTTTTCCTCACCAAGCCATATGTAGTTTTAGTATTCCAAGCAAAAGTATTCCAAGCAAAAGCAAGACTAAGAGAAAAATTTTAAGAAATTTAAAGAAAATGGATCTATCCATTCACTATCCCTCACCTTGAGCTCTGCAACTTAGAGAAACAAAACCATCAAAAAACCCCACAACGGGTTGACTAAATGATATTATTATTGGCCTTTCTCACCCGTTCTTCCGGAGAGGTATTTTCATCCAGGTTATTAAGGGCATTCTCCACCCGGGCAAGACGACCTGACAGTGACAGCAGGAGGTTGACCACTTTGTCCAGATCGCCGATAAACATCTTGAATTTGTCGAACTCGTTTGGTTTGCAGACTTCCTTCACAATGGCCTCTACCTCCTCCCCTAGTATATTGTTGGCTTGGATATCTTCCAGAAGTGTCTCCCGTGCCTCTCTCAGCACCTGCAGCTTCCTACTAATGCTGTCAATAAGTTCTTGCTGTGGAAAATAAAGGGGATGAGAATTTATTAGTACGACTGCACTCTTACCCACTTCTGAAAGTCATGTCAGAAATCTAGTATTTCAATAAACTCCCAAGTGGCTTTGACAACAACCACATTACGAACAAATATATGTCTAATCACATGTCTAAGGTCTATACCTCTGGACTGAAAAGTTCAGGATGTAGGTCTACGATGCTCAGCTTGAGACCTGTGTTAAAGCAATTTACCTTTGTGGCAAAAGATGAAGGACCTCCAC
>NW_009707605.1:0-42428 GCF_000703405.1 Apaloderma vittatum | reverse complement strand
TTCCTGCTCCTTTGAACAGCTTCAAAGCCTGCTAGGGAGCAACATAAAGTACAAGTGCATTCTTTTCTCTCTAAATACTAGATCCATAATATCTTTCTGAAGAGCTACACTTAGGAAGATAAACAGTTCCAGAAAAAACATCTGTATTTTCCACATGATGGCAGTTACAACTAGGGCACTGTATAGTTTTTTCTTCCCTTCTGCATATCATCAGCATCCCTCCAACAGCAGTCCTTCCACACTCAGAAAATCACAGCGTTAACAGCGCCTTACACTATTTCTGTAGCAAAATCATAATCCCTGTGGCACAGAACATGGAAGAAAATCTACTTCTGTATCATATAAAGCAGCTCTGTGTGAAGCTGCACAAAGCGGCTCTGCCAAAAGACCAAACAGCGTTTTTGGTGTCACTGTCCTATGCCAAACGAACAGACCACCCCACATGCAGTATGTTGGGGTTTCTCTAGTATAATCCCCCACTGCCTGGGATGCACGTGCCCTCACTTAGAAAAAGCGTGTCAGGTGCATCACCAGCAGAGCCAGGCCAAGAACCCAGTTCTCTTCCCTCCATGACCTGTGTTCCACTTGCACTGCCTGGCTACCTCCCTGTCTTGTTTCTTAGGTGTCCATTAGCTTTTACTTGTGCATGAGAGGTGGAAGTCAGTTCAGCTAGTCATCTACCCTAATGTGAGATGAATCACACCCTAAAAATGCCTCATTCATTTAAACATAGATGCCTATTTAGTATTCAGCTCATCTCAGGTAAGGACAATTCCCAAAGTGTTCTCTAAATACCTCTTAATGTAAGTTCCAAATGAAAATCACATCCTTTAAAATAGTCATTACTTCACAGTACCCCTTCAATTTTTTTTTTTTTTAAAAATTACTCACGAAATTCCTTTGGAACTCTGCTTTCTAAATGCAGATCTGATTACAAGCCTGAGTGATTACTGAGAAACACAGTGATAGCAGCTACTGCTCTAAGATGCCACTGAGCAGTCACTGCCAATTTATTTTGGGAACAACAACAAAAAGTCTGCCATCTAAACAGAAAGCAACTACATCCTGAAAATTCAACAGCCTTTTTGAAAGTAGAAATTGAACACAGGGATTATCTAGGCTGGTTTTCTCCTTTTTGATTTAATATATTCAGGCCAGGTTAATCGGGATTTGGGTTATCTGGTAGTCTGGGTGCCCAAAAGATTAAGGTAGTAAGCAGTTCTACAGATGCTAGCTTTACTGACTGATTAATCTGCAGGACTTGATTTTTCTCCCCCTTCTCTCAATGCAAATGCAGTTTGATTTGGATTATGTAGGTCACAGTGCTACGCTCTCATTTCCCTCAGATGACACGCACATGCACAACGCTGCTGTTTTACCATCCGAAACACAGCAGCATACTGTTGTGCTCTATGTTACTATCATGAGCTTTTCACTTCTGCAACTTTTATGTAATGAAAAAAAAGCCCTAAGTGTGCTCAACCTTTATCAATCTGGTCTGACAATCCAGATCAGCTGTCTCAGTCCCTTTAAAAAAAAAAAAAAAGAAAAAGAAAAAGAAAAAAAGAAGACATTTACCCAACAGCATCCTATTTCAATGGCCCCAAGCAGCTGAAGCTCTCCTCTAAAGAACCGCTTTTGCAGGTGAGGCGGCCGTCAGTGCTTGTCTCTCTTTAAGACTGTCATATCTATTAGGAATTGGATTATGATCACTGGCTGCTTCCTACCCAGATGAAGCAGCCTTTCCATGCAGCAACTGTGAGCTCACGGCACGCTTTTGCTAACCAGCAGAAAACCTGTAATATATGGAGTATCTACTGAGCCAGAAGACCTCCATTTTACGTCTTGAAACTGGCAGATGAATAATTCATAGCTGTGAATTCTATATCAGTAAACAAGAAAACCTCATCTTTCTGCAGAAATTCTTGCTGATCTGACTAGCAACACAGAAAGGAGCTCGGCAGAAGGCTGCTCAGGTGGATCACTGCCTGGCACAGTTTACATAAATTCCTCTGCTCTCAGCTCACCACCCCATTTCACACGAAGTTCAGGCCTAAAAGCAGAAGAAACTTCGTATTCTTCAATTATTTTTACGCTCTTCAGGAGTTGCTGAAACTTTCCTAAAGGCAAAGGGGACAGTTCCTATTCAGCCACACATGGATTTTTGCTTACTACCAAAACCACTCTTGTAGTGTCTTCAACATTTGTTCAACATTTTGTAATTGTGGTAAACCTACATTAAACTCAGTACATGACACACACACACTTTCCATTTCTGCTAGCTAGGAAATACAGGAATCGTACCAAATAAAAAACAAAAACCAAAAGAAAAATAATAACAACTCTGTATGAAATTCCCGTACTTATTTTAAACGGGTAAAAAAACCCCCAACTCCACAACCCCCTCAAAACTCCAAGCCACCACCTATTTCTGGTTTGCAGAGCAGAGAATGACAAATACTACAATCATTCCGCAGTGGACTGTAATTAAGATATCTCATAACAGAACTGATCAGTTTCTAGGAAACAAGGAACAGGTTTTGGTTGTATGCCTCCTCTAAAATAACTGAAGTCATAAAGTGTGCTGTTAAAGTGTGCAGGTCCTTAATGACCCCTTGTTAAACTGTTGCCAAATATAGGAAGCTGGCTGTTTTACAAAGATGCCTTGACCCACTTACCATGAGTTTTATATGTTTTCTGACAAGATCCAAGATGAAAGCCCAGTGAAATGAGTACTCGCAGCCTACCGCATGTGAAGGAGCAGGGAGAAAAGTAAGCAGCGATGTGTGCGTGGCTACAACAATACGCATATTCAGAGAAGAAGACGGGGAAGCTCTGCTAGATGATGCTCATTAAATAGTTCCTATCTCATATGATTCCTGGTATATACTGAAGCTGGAGGGATGGAGGGGAGGGTATGTAAAGGGTGAACATGATTTTCCTGTTACCAGACACCAAAACAAATAAATGGCACTTTTGCCTAGAAAAATCTTAGTATTTAGTTTGTTAGGCAAACAAGAAAGGCTTAATTTTAACCGCCCACTCTCATACATACACTCCATAATTAATGAGAAGGAAACTAATTCTAGCAAAAACAAGGACCGTGACCGTTGTGTGGCACCAGATAAACCCAAATTATTCAAAATGCAGTGAAATCCTTAATTTGTCTAAGTAGTACAGCTGCTGGATTCAGTGGCTGTCTGGCGAGAGGGTAAGGGCAGCTCTCCGGCTGCAACTGCGCCGTGCCCCCGGCAGCACACGCCGTATCGAGCTGTGCCACGCGCTGGGGGCACAGAGGGGGAGGGAGGGAAGGCTGAGGGAGACAAAAAACCCCAGAGTGGTAACAGAAAACTACAGCCCCCTCAAACGCAGCGGTATCCACTCCTGTGCTTAAACAGAAGTGGGAATCTCCTGTGGAATCTCTCATTCTTAGCGACTAAATATATTCCTAATATTTAATTAAAAGACGTTTCTTTGGAACTGGATTACCAAATGCACCCTGGCAGTTGGTCTTTAAGCAGAGAGCTGACTTTAACAGAAAAGATTTGCACATCACTGCATTACTGGCTTCAGTAAACAGAGATAAACTACATCACTTTAACTGATCCAACAGACCATTTCCTTCAGCTTATCTGTACTGGGAATTACGATTAAAATATTTTGTGCCAAATGATTACGGACATGACCGTGAAGATTTTAATGAAGGACAATGCTTCTCAAATCACAGAAATGTCATTATATCATTTTAACACCTAGGTGATTATATCGACCTTGGAGCAGAAACAAAACTCCATGGGATGAGGAGGATGAACAAGAGTGGAGAAGACTGCCTCCCTTACGATCAGTAACTTCCGCTGAATCCACCAAGCTGGTTAGCTATTTCCCATGAGTACTGTTATCAGTCTGGGAGGTAGAAGAAATCAAGGGCAAAGTGGTTTGTTGCTTATGAAAACAAATGGGAGTAAAAAAACCAAACCAAACCAAAACAGGGGATGGATGTGTGTGTGGGTGTGTGTTCCTTCTCTCATGCAAATCCGTACCTTGGACCTAAATTACCAAAATATGGAACAACTAAAACCACCACAGGATACAGTATAGAGGATACATAAGCTCTACTATTTCTTTGTACACTAGAATCTCAAATGAAAATCAATGTTTGAAAATAACCCCTGCAAAATTTCTTCCCTTGGGACCTTCCAAAACATGCATCACCTGCAAAAAGTACCTAACATGAAGGTTCCTGAATTCACAGCTGGACACTTAACACCACTGCCACCTACCCCCTCCCTCAAAACCTCAGAATGATTTTCCAAGTGAACCTGTAAATCTAGAAGGCCTTTTATTTATGAGTGTTTACCTAAAAAATTCATTATTAATGAAATGCATACAACCTAGAGCCTCCCATTGCCGTTTTAGAAACTTTTTTACCTTCTTTTCTGACAAGTCATGATCCAGCTCATCTTCAGAATCATCCTCACTCTGCTGCTGCTGCTGCTGCTCCTGCATGTCCTTCATTTTAATCAGCAGCTCTGCCTTCGGTGCAGATGTGCTATAGTAAGTAGAATTGGTTGTCAGGGAGATGGTAGACGGTGCGCTCTGCTCCTCTTTCCTGGTAAAAAGTCAGAATTTTCATTAACTCCCCTGACACACTCATCTTTAAAAAGCAAGGACAATCTTTTAGAGCCACCATTTCACCAAACAAGCAAGGGATTCCACAGAAAGCCATTACCTATTGTAAGCAGGATAAATAAATACTGGTTGTGATGAAAATTTGTATGAACTCAGCAGGTGCCCGTCACAACCTAAAACCAAACTAGTGTAGAAGACTTTTCACCATTACAATGAAAATGGACCTAAGATACCTCAGCTGGAAACAAAATTTCAAACTGCACATTACTACGTGGTGCAGAGACCTCAGTGCCATAGAGACTATCCTTTCAGATTGTCAGATGTGGGATACTACATCTTAAGTGTTTGTCTTTGTGACTATGGAATTACACAGGAATGTTTCAAGAAGGCAACAACTTAATCTGATAACTCATATCAAGAAAACAAAACACCCACGGAACATCAACATGGATGCAATTTAATGGCATTTAAATCTTTTCTTACTTTGTTCTCACTCACTTTCATGAAATGCCTCATGTCCACTTCGAGCTGTCTTTGTAAATATTCATCACACAGAAAAGGCTAAAATATCGTTCCTTCCCTATCCAGTTACTAGACTGGATAATTTTGGAAAAATATCTAATCATTATGAAATGGAAGAAGTTAATTATTCCTTAAAATCTCACATAAATAGTTTCCAGCCAGGTCTTGTACGACATTTGTTGTTTTTTTGTCATTAATGGGTATCAGTAGCAGTATTATGCTTGACTGCTATTCTAAACAGAAAGCCTTAGAAAAGCCCCAAACCTCAACAGTAGCAAGATCCCCATCTTCAGATCCCCCTAGGTAAACTGACACTCTTTGGATAGCAGCTTGCAAGGTATTACTGTCCTACAGAAAATAATACTCACTTCTCCTCTGAAATTTTTGGAGAAGGAACTTTTGGAAGGAGCTTCCTGCGCTGCTGAGCTTCTTCTAGGAGGTGTTCATCTTTAGGGAAAATACCAACCATCAGATCCATTGTTGTTTTTATTTTCACATTAGGATCTAGTATGTCTGCTAGAGATTTGTCTCTTCCCACAATCTCTCTGGCTAGCTCCTCTGACTTCCAGTCCTCAAAGGTCTTCTCTTTGGCCTTTACATAGCTGACGGCTGGGGTGGCAGCACTGTTGTCTTTCAAGTTGCTCCCAGGTTCTTCAGCCGGTTGAGGGTCAGCTGGTTTGGTTCTGGCTTCTGGCTCTGGCTCTACACCTTGTCTGGTGTAAGCACAGAATCGTGAATAGGATTGCTCAGAAGTGCTGAGTGTTTTAATCTGGTCCTTTTCCAAACCACTGGGTAAAGCGGGAGGCTCCATAGTACTGACCAGACTTTGCCGACTCTCCTTCTCCGCGCTGCTTTCAGAATGAACTATCTTGATGGGAACCATTTTCACTGTAGTATTGTTGTCAATAACCCTTTCAATTCTGGAAAACAAGGAAAATTCACCTTAAAAGAAATGGAAGAACCTTACATCTCAACTCCTATCTGCAAACACCAGGGGAAGTCCAAATATGAAAAAGGACAGATAAGAGATCAAGGTAATGGAATACTCTTTGTACTGTATCTCAGACCCCAAATCAACATGTTTTCTGCTCACACATTTAGTTCATTTGTAAGAAACCCTAACATCAGCCTTGTACAATACGCACACCCACTACGGGACTTCTGTTCGTTTCCACGAACGAGAGGGTCTCGTCTCAGCAGTCAGGTCTGATTTGAGACAGTGCTCCTGATCCACCTTTGACCCCTTTGCTGCCACACAAAACACGCCTCGAGCTCAACCTCACTGCCTCACACAGATCCAACAGCAGCCTCAGTCTTTGGCTTGACAGGAGGCTTAACTGCCTGGGGAGTTAGTGATCAATTCCTATCTCTTCCAAGGGAGAGACAACAGGCCAGATGGAATCATCCTGCAGGCTAGGCCTTTGCTGAGCTACAAGAATAACAAATAATCACATATGGAAAACTTCGAAATCATTCAAAACTTAATTAGATGGTTTAAAAAAAAAATCTGTATTTTTAAAATTTCACACAAGATACAGAAGTTTCATAAATGGACTCCACCACAGTTTCTTAGTTTTCTACTTAAAGAATGAAAAATCACCCACTGAAGAGGGTAACACACAATTCTGGATACTTCTTTTAACGGAAGCTTACAGCAAAAATTCTGTACGGTACAGCACAAAGGGCCACCTTGGACATTCAGTAAGGCAAGTTATTTAAAGAGGATTCTAACTTAGGTTTTTAAATTGGACAATGACATGTTAAATAACACCACTGAAACATCTGTACTGTATGTAAATCATATAAGAAACTGAAGTCTAGTTCAGTGGTTGTGCGTTTGCAGAAAGTTTAAAATTATTGTCATAATGTGGGTTTGGAAGCTTTACAGCAAGTACAGGAACATTGCCTACTAGCTAAAATATCTGGTTTCTTCTGGCTGGGTTGCTTGCCGCATTTCAGATAAGTGACCAAGACATACTAGGGCGCTTTTCCTGTAAGGGTGGGTGTGTCACTTGCCTTAAAAATAAACTTATAGTTTATTGTGTTGCACTTTTCTTCTCTGGAGAATAGCAAAATCCATTCAACTTCACATTTTTCAGCAGCTGTATTTTGTATTTTGAAGGTATATTTGCTTCTGAACGAATGTTCGGCCTCCCAGTAGGTATTTACTTTCCTCAAGTGCTTTATGGACATGCTTTGGCATCCTGATCCAACTGCTGGGTCAGATTTTCCAGTCCATACTGAATCCTCCCCACTGCCATTTGGTCGGATTGCTTAAATTCAAGATTGTCATGTTAAAGAGCTGGTTCCTGTGTCTGTGGCTTAGCCCCAGTTCCCTGTCTCCAGCCATGGGCTCTCCTCCGGGATGCGGCAGAGCTGGCCAGAGGCCTGCCACCATCCTGGCCCTTTTTTTTCTTTATTTTTAAATAAAGCTCACACCTTTTTGACTCCACCAGACTGTGAAGAGGAACATATTTTTGAATTTGGGGGTAGTACAAGATGCATCTGTAAGTGTGTGTGGGACAACTGGAAGAAGTGAGCTGACTGCAATTCTTTACCTAAAAAGCCCAGCACCTCTTTTGTGACTCGGAGCACATTCCTCTCAGCCTAGTAAAAGATTTTCCATATACTTAAGGCATCATCAGGTCAACTAATTTCAGTCAGAGCAAACACAATTCAAAAACAGGTGCTTCATAAATTCTGTTTCTGCAATCACTATCCTCCTGATTTCTGAAGGTTTTCCATTTGTGGAACTTTGGCACGAAATTTTGATCTCCAGCAACTCTGTTTGTGGCCATTACAAAGCTTTATTCCAACCACAGGCACAGTCACTCCTTGACCTGAATGGATGTTTACTGGAAATCTACTGACACACATCTACTGATGTGCTCTTTTTATCTTTATTATTGCTAAACAGCCGTCTTTGGAAATAGCTGGGTTCTGCATACCACCAGTATTTCCCCACACTACATTGTTCTACCTAAAACACTGCAGGAAACTCTGCATGCTCATTCAGTTTATCCTGTTGATCAACAAGACACCTTTCTTGAAGAGTATAAACATGCTGACATCATCAAACATTGGCTGCCCACGGCATGCAAAAGCACGTCTGAAACCTCATAGGCAAGGGCCCAATGGAAGCAGTAAGTCAAGTGTAATTAACCGCATATTAAGATAAATCTAGTTCATATATTTTACTCATATGAAACAAATACCATATAGGTATTATATAAGGTTCAGAGGTATGGCCTCCATGTCTCTCCTTTCTTACCACATCTGTTTTATTGAATAATGCAATTATTAACTGAGGACAATAAACTGCACAAACGAGACACAAACAGGCTTAAGAATTTTAAATCTTAACAGAAGATTTGCAGGGTAAGTATATTATCACTCAGATATGGGCATATAATTAGGCACATCTCAGTGCTCTTTTCCACACTAAAGCTCAGTAAAAAGGAAGGACAAATACAATTAACTTTCTATGCATCCTCAGTATCTATTCATAAAGCAATACATTAAGGAATTCAAAGCAATACATTAAGAAAGTCATTGCTGTCATCTACTCATCTACTTTTATACATACGTGCTAGGGTTCACGTGACATGTTGCACTTTTCATAGTAAACTATATTATTAGTTCATGTGAAAAACATTGTCAGATGAAATGTCTTTTTTTTTTTCCTCTGGCTACAACAGGAAAAGCATCAAGGCATGTTTAGGAAAGAAAAAGTGATTCATGTTTTCTATGTCATGAGACATATTGGAAGACAGCATGATTGAGTCTATTCAACCATTTACATTACAGTAAAGCCATTCCAACTACTTCTGCTCAGAGAAGCAGCCTCTGCATTCGTTCAGCTCAGAGCTTTTGTTTTCATTCTTTAACCATGAATTACGGTGCTGAAGGATTTATGAAAACTAAGATTCCTGAGTTTCCTGGAAGAGTTTGTTACCTTGTGGAAGAATAACCTTTTCTGATGTTAGTAGCATAGGACAGACACAGCAATCAATTAATTTCAGCCTGCTTGTCTAATTCTGAGTTTATCTAAGCCTAGGAAAGGACTAACATTCTCCGGCTGAACCTTCAGCCCATCTCGGCACAAACACTGCTGCAGATCCCTCTGCAGAGTACCTGGACTGCCATGTCTCAACATAAAAACAATATAAAAACAGTCCTGATTTGGCAGCGTACCTTAATGCGAATGCTTTGAAAACAGATGTTCTCAAAAAGGATATAGCTTCCCTTCCCAAGTATGCTTTGTCCCTACACCAATGCATATTCAGATACAGACTCAGGGGAAAACGATGCCAGGGAATCTTGTGATTTCACATAGACGTACAGTGGAAAATCCATTTGAATTCATCCCTTTCATTTTCTACTAACTACCAGCTGTAAACAGCTGAGTAGCGTAAGCCAACTAAAAGAAACCACAGACCAGTTTGAAGGACTCCAATGGTACCAACTGGAATTTCACACAAGGCTTAGGTCTCTTTAGGACATGCTGGGATGGCTCATGCTTAATGAACCCAAAGGATGTGCTTTTAGTAAAGAAAATATTTAGTAAAGAAAATAAATGGTCAATCATTAACAAGGTCTAATAGAGCAAAAAGTGTTAAAAAAATAGTAGTTACGTCTAGTACCTGGCTGGGTTGTCATCCTGTACGGACACAGGAGGTTTATCAGTGAGCTTCTGTGGTGCAAACTGAGGAGAAGGGGACCTTGATGTCTCCATGACAGGTTTTTGAAGATATTGATACTTGGGAGATAATATGGACTCGGACCTAAGGTGCGTTTTTTCTTCTAAGTGCTGACAAACATTCTCCGTGGATGACGCTTGCTGGAGCTGCTGTGCATTAGCACTCTTCAGTTTTCCATTGAAAGCTGCTGGACTCTGACAGAGAGACGAGTGGCTGGCAAATGCTTCAGTGGAGCTGGGAGATGAGGACGGAAAGGGCCGGTTGGTTGCTACCAGCAGAGATTCAGAAGAGGTGCCGAGCGACGGCGCAGAATTATCTGGTTGCCTGTATTTATCTCTTCTAGGTGGTGGTGGCCTCTGAGGAGCAGGTCCACGCTTCTTGTTCAGCAGTGCTGGCTCTACCCTCTGGTTTTCCTCTCCTTTGCCCCGGGGCAGACAGGAGTGGTTCTCGTTCAAGGTCTGTGGCTCCGAGCAGGGGGGATGAGGCAGGCTGTGCTCCTTGCTCTTCTCGTTCACGTTTTCCAGGGAGTACCGGTAATCACTAGGCAATGTCCCAGACCTCCCCCGACTCTCGTGAGGCAGAACCGCAGGCTCTCGCGCATGCAAAGGTCTGACAGATACCTTCCACTTGTGGCCTAAATGTGGGTCTAGCCGATCCCTCTTCTCAGATGGGTTTTCCCTCAGGGCCCCTGTGTCAGCTTGCCTAAAGAAAAGAACATGTTGTTAGTGCGATGCTCTTTTATTTCTTTCCTTCAGCATGAGGCAACCGCACCAACCCAGGAAGCCTGAACACCGAGACCAAATCCAACATCTAACACCGACTCCTCCGATCCATGGTAAATGTACTGCACGAAAACATCCTCTCACGGAGGGGCACACAGGGCGTACCTAATCTAACGTGATGAGGCAAAGCATAATGTCAGGCTAAATCAGGGTACAGAGCACCACAGAACACGACACAACCTTGGGGTAACCTGAGGCGCTGCAGCGTGCACAGCGAACTTAAAAGTACAGCACACCTCCAGTGCTGATGTCTGTGGTACAGGCACATGTGCAAATGGGGTGAGAAAATAAAACTGTCTAGAGAAAAGGAAGCTTAATACTAAAATCTAATCCTCTTCTTGCTTCGGAGTCAGTAATGAAGTGCAGAAAACAAGCGTTTGTCTCCACATGCAAAATTAATTATTCGGTGCCATTTTAAATGTGAATTGAGTACCATGAACTTTAATTATGAATCTGGGGGTTGAATTTTTTGCACTCATGAAATGAGTGCGCACAAAACGTTTGTCAAAGCTATAAAAATTGTGAAAGGGAAAATGACTATTTTCTTAAAAAAAAAAAAAAAAAAGGCAGAAAAGGAAATTTAGAAAGGATAGTGTTTTCCAGTCAGGCTTATTTTAAACATGAACTTCTTTTGCCCTGTCTGCACAAATGACAAACAATGGCTGAAAAGGTCTTATCTTAGACAGAAATATTTTTTGAGTTTATTCCAAATTTAGACTCTCCATTTCTCTAGCCAGGAAACAGGCTTTCACAGCTCTAGGCTTGTGCTTTGCCACAGGACATGCAGTTCATTTGTGCTCACCAGAGAAAGACAAATTGGGAAGAAACAGAAGACAGGGGAGAAAAAAGAAAAAGTACCTCTGGAGCCCTGAGAAGAGACAGGTTTGCTCTCTGCTTAAAGGAGACTGAAGAGACACTGTGAGGTCAGAAAAGAAGCTGCAACAGAGAAGTAAAAGACTTCAGAGAGCTGCTAATACCATTTATGTTGCCAAAAACACTGGTGCCTGTATTATGAAATAGCAATCCTGTGGCCATGCACTGCCCAAGCCTTCTTTTGGGGGAACCATGAAAGAGGCATCTTTCCCAGGCTATTTGTAAAGTTAACTTGAATTTTTAATGTAAGCAGGCTATTAAAATTAACACACCACTTTTGAGAATAAGTCTGTAAGTAGTTAAAATCAGTGTGCATGAAAAAAAAAAGAAATTTGAGATAAAAGCATTTAAAATAAGGGATAGGCTGAAGTCCATCACACATTTAAAAGAATAAAAATTTGGAGCAATTACTTACTACATTTTAATTAAATGAAAACAAATCTTTAAGACAATTGATTAGATGTGGGCTCTACCAAAATAATTATATTTTCAGTCCTTGGGTCTGTGGTTTCTTAGCACTTATGGGAAAAAGTTCTGAAAAAAATATCTGGACATTGTCATTAAACTGCGCGATGCAAGGGATTTTTACTAATTGTACTTCACAGTGATTTTTATGTGTCAGTAATGAAATAGCACTGTGCATCCAAGAGAGATGGCTTTCTCACAATTCCTGAACAGTCTTATACACACTCTCTTTCTCATGTCAAGTATTGGATCTCAAAATTCAATTTTAATGGGTAAATTTTCAATTTAAGGTGAATGAGAAGCTGAATATTGCTTAAACTCAGATCTCTGCATATTGCTCTTAACTAAGAGCAATTGGGTCAGACAACTTCAAGATACCTGAGTCAACTGAGTCAATTCTGCTTTACAAAGCAGTATTTATTGACTCCTATTTTAACACTAAGTGGAGGACAGGTTTGCTAAGTAAAATGATGTAAAGCCAAAAAGACCAATGCTATTCAGATTTGGTTACACAGCATCTCTGGAGTCAGCTGGTTTTCCCTAGTGAGTTCAGTGTAAGCGGAACTGGCCTGTAAATTGTTTCACTAATTTTAACGGAAATATTTATCAAATGAAGACTGCAGGCCTTAAGTATGAAATACTGTGTTTAAACCAATGTTTTCCATTGTACAGATAGCCCACATAGAGCACAGTTTTCTCCTAGTTAATTTGTGCCAAAAAATTCTTCAGGCCTTTCTATCCATCTTCACATAAGCTATAATACAAGGCAGTACAGCAGCTGCACTTAGGTGCACGGAAGAATTAAGGGCACGGCACAAAATGTCACAAAGACAAATTACATGCATTACTTGGCCAACCTGCAAAGTATACATTGAACTTCACATGCACGTCAGGAAGGGGTGTGCTGGTGGAGGGAAACAGGACAGAGTATACCACTGATCCGACACGTTTACTATCTGAAGCATGTAACTGAATTTGTTTAATATTATCCTGTCTCGGAAGCAGTGAATGCTTTAGTAGTCCTAAAGCCTTCCAAAACAGAGTAAAAAGAAATAAAGAATCACAGCACAGAGAAAACCAGAGATGCTACATTTGCAAATATGGAGATAGAATACAGAGATTACAAACGTGCCTTCACATAGTTTCCGCACAATTAATCAAACATTTTGCAGTGCCACAGAAAATGGGACTGAGGAAAGGTGGTTACATTCAACACTGAGGCTGGTTTGCATTCAGTGTGAGTGGGTCCTCATGCAAAACATGCTTATCACATTATTTTGGAGAGATTTGATCTTACTGTTCAGAAAGGAGGAAAAGAAAGCAAGCTTCAAGCCCCAGGAGAACACAGTGGCAAGAACCTGCAAAGGCGTTACATCATTATCAATATGAAGAAGTCCACTAAGCTACTTCAAATCTGTTGGTGCTTCATGTAAAGAGATGTCCAGAAAACAACCGTTTGGGAAATGAGGCCCATAGGATTATGAAAACAACTGAAAACAACTCCTCATTTATAACCAAACATCACAAAGTGAAACAGAACAGCTTTAAATCACCTGAAAACATGTCAATTGACTTAATTACCACTTCCACTCTAGAAAACAAACCAGTCATCACCAAAAATGTTAAACTCCAAGTTATCTCCAAACCCAAAGCTCCCCCACCCCCATGACACACTTATCCAAATGCAAGCCTTCCTGATGCAGCAGAATGGGGAAAGCTCACATCCCTGGCACGCAATGACATGACACCCTTGACTGCCACATGACTTACACCACTCACTTCACCTGAACTGCAAAGGAAGTGCAGCAAACAGGCTTACGCTGTTGATACAAAGTGCTATTCACGTAGTAAGGATGAGTCTAGCACAGGGGGCTGACATGAGCTTTTCCTACCGTAGGTATTTTTGGCATCTAGGTATAGGAGCCTTCACATCTAAATGGTGGGGGGCAGAACCCAAAATATGCTTCTAAATGAAAAGAAGGAATTGCTTCGTTATGAAAACCACTCTGCCACACTTCTGAGAAACTCTCCTTGAGAAGAGGGTTCAGCTCTCCCAGAGGAGGTCTGTGTCGAGAGACAAGGGGCTGTGCACTCGTCGGCCAGGGGAGCTCAGAAGAGTCTCTGCTGTACGGCTTGCATGTTCCACGTGATGGCCACAGCCACCAACCACACCACTGTGGGGCTGGAGACGTGCATCTCCATAAGAGCACCAAGTATTTTCTACCCAGATGGATGAGCAGGTCTCTTGGTTTCCTTCTGTCTCCATTAGCTTGAGGCACACGTGTTCACAACTGAAATGTAAAGGCCAAGTAAACACCAAGCCGGGGACATCAGCCAAGGCTCCTCCCCAGTCCAGACACCCTCAGGCGCCCCAGCAATAACACAATGGGCTGTTCTAATAAACCAGAGGCAGGTAAAAGTAATATAGGCTACTACATGCGAGTTACACTATGGAGAGCAATATATACACATACATACAGGCACACACGTAAATAGGAGCCTGCCAGTGGAGTCAAGGAGCAATTACCAAAATGAATCATTACGTATAGATGCCTATCAGAAGGATAGGATTTTTGGTTGCCACAAAAAACAACCCCAAACCACTTCCTGCATTTGCCCCATACTCAGGTTTTGACTAAATCTGGACAGAGAGGTAGAATGATCTAATTGTTGTATCTCAATAAATGAAAATCACTTTGATCAACTCAGTGTGTGATTTTTATGTCTGATTTATAGTTTCTTGAGAATGCTTCAGGCCAAACCGAATAGTGCCACAAGACACTCCAACTTCTAAATCCCAGACCAGATAAGCTTTGCAAAAATGCATTAGCCAGTGTTTGAAAAATGCAACGTTTATTAAAGATGTGACCTCTGTGCAAAAGTTTCACCATAAAACATAAGCACAGTTATGTAAGCAACAATGTGTCCTGCACTAACTTACAGGCAAAAGAAAGCAATGGAGTGGCTGTTTCTGATTTAGCTTAAATTCCTTCTTAAACACTACAAGCTACACTGGAAAAAGGCCTTCATACCTGAGTAAGACTCCTCCATAAAAGTCCTCATCCTACAATAACAACAACGCCCTCATAATCAAGGTCACAGCTTTGCAGTCCCTTTAAACGGATAGAAATGCAGGTATTTTGCCAGAAGAGGCAGTCCCCTCCTTAATCCACTCTGATGTTGTCTTCCTGCTCTCTCCATTGTATTAGCAGTAGGAACTGTACAGCCTCATGGAAAACTGGATCAAAGAACTGACATGGCTCAAACAGGTAATTATTTGGCTTAAAGTAATTGTGAATCACTGTCTTTGCCTATGCCAAACTCCTGTTTATAGGCAGAGCCCTTGCCCATACGCTTCTTTCTCAGCTGTGAACTTTATGTGCTGGAACTATGTTTTCATTGTGTATTTGCTTGACCTTTGGCACGGCGGAATCCAAAAGCACTTCTGCAACAGTCCACAAATAAAGATCTACCCAGCATCGTTCTGCCTGAGACTACAACAAGATGCTACAAAGTTGGAACGGGATGCACAGGGTAAGATTGCTTGAAATTTAGCAAAAAGTTTGAGGTCTAATCCATATTAACATGGTGAATGCAATCCAAACCCTAAGGTAGTCCCTACAAACAAACCACACATTAGTTGCCCTGTCTAGGGGATCAACTGAGTTACCCAAACACAGGCGTCTTCTACCTTTTCAGAAACTTCAAAGATTCAAAGGCATCAGTTTCCCTCAGAGGTGGCAGCTGAAAGCCAAGTGGGACATGCTGGGCTGTCTCAGGTCTCATCAGACACCTGTGTTCAGCCAAGTAAGTCAAGCCCAAGGATCTCTATGAATTATAACTTGAGCCAGCATTTGACTCGCATGCAAACATCTTCTGTTAGGTATCCAAGTCCTCATCTGTGTCCTGCATGCTTTTCCTTCAGACGCTCCAAGCCCTCAAAGGTTTTGAAACCCACAAGTTGGTTTTACCACTGCAATGCCCATGGAGACACTGACACCAGACCACCAAAGCTGGACATCCAATAGAGGGCAATTATATTATCAGTGGAGCATTACTCTGATGAGCACTGTATCTACCATCACTACTGAGTCAGTACAGCATGCACTGTCCACCACATAGCGACACTTGAAGTGTAGAACTTGGACTAAAAAACTAACTGGAAATCTTTAAAGACATTTAATCCCCATGATGGCTGTAGTGTAACAAGCCCTCCAGAAAAAGGCACAGCACATAGGTGACTACAGAGAAGGAGAGCTGCTCACTGCCTTGGTCTGAAGAGACAGATGATGGTGACTCGCATCCCAGAAGCACTGCTGAAGCAAATGCTCTTAGCCAAAGCATCTGTTAAGATGAAAATAATAATGAACGCTGAGTGATGAGGAAATACTCTCTTTCAAAAAAAAAGAAGGGGAGGAAAAAGAAGGGGAGGAAAAAGAAAAGAAGGGGAGGAAAAAGAAAAGAAGGGGAGGAAAAAGAAAAGAAGAGAAGGGGAGGAAAAAGAAGGGGAGGAAAAAGAAAAGAAGGGGAGGAAAAAGAAAAGAAGGGGAGGAAAAAGAAAAGAAGGGGAGGAAAAAGAAAAGAAGGGGAGGAAAAAGAAAAGAAGGGGAGGAAAAAGAGATGCCCTGACATACTTCAGAAAACAACTGTAAGGTACAAAACCAGTAAGATATTTCACAAAGTACACTCCATGGCACATCACTGTTACACTACAACACATTTATCATTATCTCAGTCTTGGTTTTCCAGTTTTGTCCCTGAATCTATATTAATGTTATCTGTGCCCTGATGGCACCTATCTGTTTATTCAGTCACACTAAATACTGCTTAGTTGTCGTACCCAATGTGATAAAGCCAAATGTCACTCAAGCTTAACAACCCTTGTGTTATCACCTGGCTTTATCACAGAATGAAATATGATAACAGACGCTGCTAGCCAGTCCATCAATCCCACCAGAATTTCTCTCCTGTCCTGCCTGCACGGCAACATAAACGGCAATTGCTTTTCATCTCACATTCTTGCTTTTTCTAAACGTGTTACCTCTCTCCTTATGAAAATCAGAAGTAAATTCAACAGACCCACTCTCATGCTGCAGCAGACAAGCAAAGATATGGTGATGGATGAAATGTAGGCCAGTCAGTCATGGGTAACAGCACAATACATAGGCCCACAGTAAAAATCAAATCTGATTAAAATTAAATTTCTTATAGCAGCATAGAGGCCTTAATGCAGAAGGGAAGAATCTTGGGGGAAAGGGCAGGGGAAGGAATGTTTTTCTTTTCGCAGTTCAGAAAATAAAAGCCTCTCCTCCACTGTGTTGCATATCAAAAATCAATGATAAAAGATCATTTTTATGGCTGTATTCTTACTTGCTTTATCTATTGCATGCCTGTCCTAGCACACAGGGAATTGCCTGCATGAAATTAAAATGACTTAAGTCCACCAGTTAATGTGTTCTGCACCTACACACTGAATTCAATCATCAGAATATCCCAACAGGATAACAAGAGCCATCATATTGCATAAATGGCAACCGTTGCAGAGACAAAAGACAATACTTTCCAACACTGCTAACAAGGAAATCACAGTCATGGTTAAAGAAAGCTCGAAGAAATAAAGATTTTTTTTGGTCAATTTACTAAAAGAAACGCTCCTATATTCCAGTTGCCACTCCTTCGATATTTTCTTTACTTTTGTATCCAGACTTGTTTTTTAATTCTGATATGCTGTTGCTATCTTCTTGTTGCTATTACTACCAAAACCAGCTGCTTGTAGCTGAACAAAAATTTGGTAAGAGAACAGAAGCTGTAAAATGAAATACTTTGTCAATAATAGCTAGGTCACCTGGGTTTCTAAGGCAGGCACCAAAACGAACACATAGCTCATCTCTAAAGGAAAAAAAAACAACCTAAAGCAGTTATTTAAATTAATTAGCATGCATATGCACACATTTCAATAGCCATCTTTTCACTCGGAGCCGCACTCACCGCTTGCTTCTAATAGTCACATCCAATTCTCTTACACTCCCAGCTAATATCTCCTGCTGCTGTGGAAAAGGTCTTCGTGCGAGCCTGCACTCACAGTAACAGGCTTGCCAGGAAAACGACAAGATGAAAAGCTCTCGCACCACCCCTAGCTGAGAGGAACCCCGAGCCTGGCACCCCGAGCCACAACAGCAGCACTGCAGCCCTCAGTCCAGAAAACAAATCGTTTTCAAAAGGCACTGCCTTCTCATTCCAGCGCGCACGATGCCAACTGTGAAAACAAAAGCTGCTAAAAACGGCGCGCGTGTGCGAGCACATGCACACAAAGCATCTTAGCTGGAATTAACACACGTTTTCCCCCTACTCTCCCAACCCTTCAGTGAGCAGAGCAGTTGATTATGCTAAGCAAAATAAAATTCTGTACCAAGCAGCGCATCGTTCCTAATTTGCTGCTGTAGCTTCTGCTGATAGGGACAGAAGATGCAGCCTGTACTCAAAGACCTGGAGAACAAAAGAAATACCATATGAATTAATACTGCAAATTTCTGTTCAGAACTGAGAGAAAAAGGTAATTAAGGCGCGGACCTCCAGCCGTTTCTTTCACGCTTTAATGTTAAAGAGAAGACAATCTTACCAGGATTTACAGCTGTTTACCCATATTCACTGGATATGTGAGCTCTGCATCCTTATAAATGTGCCAGCCAGTTTGAAAGCCTCGCAGAACTGAATCTGTCTCAACCTCTGCGTCTCATTTACTGTAACACAGAGGATTTTCAAAGCCATGCCTCACAACAGCTGGCTTGTTTTTGCCTGCTTCCTATGATTGACAAGTTCATACAAGCTCCGTCAACTTTAACCTTGATAAGTGAAGGCTTGGTCTGTATTGTATGTTACATCACCAGAAACTTCTGACCTCAGGGAAAAGATCTCAGAGACTTCAAAGCTTTTCCCTTCCCCCGCCTCCACCCTCTGGATTTGGTTATTAAAAAAAAAAAAAGATTTGAGTCCTTTAATTTTTTAAGGGCTTTTCCCTTTCATTTCTGGAAATCGTGATCCATATTTCAGCAACAACAGCTCTGCAAGTTTTAAATATTTAAAATTATTTAAAAAAAGATCAGCGTGTTACTAGGCTCCTCTCTCAACAATGTTCAAATAACCAAGTCTTTAATTTTAGAGGGAAGTCTTCATCAACAGCCCTCCAGCTTGAATTTTTTTGCATGCATTGTGTGTACATGCACTCTCTTCTCTCTTGCAGGAGATTCTGCAGGGAAAGAACTAAATGCTTTCATGCTGCATGAGCAAATTACCACCCTCACGCTCCATCTTTAGAAACCAAAGGCATCATGGCCTTCATCAGAGCGAAGCTCAAGCTCCTTTCAAATTTTCTACATGAATACATTGAAGACTTAATAGAGAAACTGTGAATAAGGCTTTAATATGTATTGAAACATCATTTTAAAAACTACCACGTTAAGAGGAAGATGTTATTTAAACTGCATCCAACATCATCTACAGCAGTTAAGATGTTATGATACAGCACTGGCAACCAGTTACTATCCTTCCCTAAAATCTTCCTATCGTGCCTGAGATTTTCCTATCTCTCAAAGCTGTCTATCTGATTTCAAGACAGAGAGAGAACGACTCCAAGAAAATTCACTGGTTTACATAAATACAACCCAACTGGTTAACAGAGTGTAGCAAGTCTGGTTGGCCCGTGCAGAGGAATGGAAGTTATAGTTGTCACATTACTTTTTAGCACAAAATTTTTCTCAAATTTACTGGCATAAACAGTCTCCTGCACGACAGCTCATCATAATCCATGTTGCTTACGGGCTCGTAGCCGAAGGTGAACATTTCTCAGGCTAGTTTTTAGTACCGGAACACCATAAAGCCACTCCATATGTGAGAAATACATGAACTGCTGCACTGAGGAGACAAATCAGTCATCTATTTCCAAAGATGCATTTCATCAAGAAACTTATGGGAAAATAAAATCTATAATACATCAGCATATGATGCTTATATGAGTATAACCACCAGAGACTATGTCTTACATTATCTCTAATCTTCCTACTAAACTGTTATCATTAAAATAGTCACAAGAAAATAGCAGCATTTCAAGCGATGTAGCAAAACCTTAAGTCTTTCAGAAAGTTTTCATTCTAATCCTCTTTCCAGGGAAAGAAATAGACCCAAATCAGAATAGAAAAATGGACTAATGCTTACAAACTTATCTATTTCTCTCTCCATAAACCTTGTTGTGTGCTGCACCTTTTGCTTGACCCTAGTTTCATTATCTTCAGAATCATGGCTAGGACTTTTCTCCCAGCTTCTCTTGCTTGGTACCCCTTACTTTTGGAGGCAGGGAAGGAAATTTTCCATAAGAAGAAACTACTCTCTAACGTTTTCTTTTATCAGAGCAGGATGGCTTTGCATACCCCTAGCTGATGCACAGCAGAGAACAGATGTGCCAGCAGCAATTAAGCAAAAGGAACTTCACTCAAGAAGCTGGAAGTTGAAAAAAGCGGATATGTGAGGTGAGGTAGCTACCCTCAAGTTTAGAAACAGGGATTCAAAACTCACCGAACAAAGGGAGAGGGAGAAGCCACGCTTTCAATGGCGTGGAGAAGGAGCAAATTGGATGGGGGAGAAACAGGGCTACATCACTGTAGTGTACTGTAAACCAAGCACAGGCTTTGGAGACAGTCTGGCACTCGGTTAATGAGATCCAGCAGCTGCTGGAGAGCTGGAGCAGAGCACCTCACCGACCCGCAGGACGTGCACCTGACAGGCTCTGCTGGGCTGAGCACCGCTAGGAGAGTGAAGAATGGGAAGGAGCCCGCGAGGCTGAGCGCTCTCATTTAGCCACAACCAATCCTAGATCCCCAAATAACGCATTTGGGATGTTCCTGAAGAACTCAAGCAGCCTGCAAGCTTGAAAATGGACAACAGGAGGAAGGAAAAAGACTGCAAGTGGGACAATTTATCATGCAACCCCTGCCTTGATCCTGAGGTATGAGAAGAATCTGGTTCAAAACTTTGCTACTTGAAGAGCTATCCTGTGCCAGTGGCCATATG
Organism: Apaloderma vittatum; assembly: GCF_000703405.1. Taxonomy (NCBI): domain Eukaryota; kingdom Metazoa; phylum Chordata; class Aves; order Trogoniformes; family Trogonidae; genus Apaloderma; species Apaloderma vittatum. The sequence continues at coordinate 21,394 of NW_009707605.1, read as the reverse complement.
AATTTAGATTAATCATTCCTGAAAGATCAAGAATCCACCCTGTGGTATTTAATTTTGAAAAGGGCATTTATGTACGAGAAGAATATTTTGAAAAGGAACAAGCCAGATGGTATAATGCTGAGAGATAGTATGTGACAGAAGATTCAATATATGAAACTTGGAGAAAATGCGTAACGCCTACCAAAACCTCCAGAAAGACCACTCTTTTTCCTCTTTTACCTCACCTCCAAAGGCTAGATTAAACAGTAATTAAAAGGACAGCCACCAGAGAACCAAAGCCCTACTTAAATGAGGAAAATCCAGACCTATTATAGCAAACCAGAAGTATAAACACAGCAAGGTGAAAAAAAAAAAGGCAGAGGTACAAATTTTAAGAGGTGTTAGAACGAAGAAAGGAAAAAGAAAAAAAAAGCGCATGCTTTTTAAACATAGGTAGATAATAGGGCTGAAAGTACAATAATGAGAATATGAAGAAAATAAGGCCACAGCAGAAAACTGACATGGATTCCCTTTCACATCTCTGTGAGTCTGTGTGGGAAAAATCCTCAAATGCTGTTCACCATTAAGTGGGAAGTCATGAGTTCTATGACAAACACCTGAAACTCCCAGAGGAAACTGCTGAAATCACAGCTGTGATGCACAACTACTCATTCCTCTGCCACTTGGGCAACTGCTTGAGCAAAGTGACACATTCAAGGTTTGGGAGGGGAAGGTGTGAGGTAGTTGGAGAGAGAACGAGAGAAGGAATGTTAAAAAACCCAAACCAAACCATGCATTACGAACCTGGAGAACTTCAGAGCCATAAACTTAACATCTAAATTAGGCAAACAGGTAGAAATTATATGAAGAAATTCAGCAGCTGCACTATCTAGCATGTTAAAACGATGAAGAATTACCCAGCAGAAAAGCTGTGTCTCAGACGCATTACTATTCTTAGGAAGAGCCACTCCACACATGGACAACAGCGATCCGGACAAGAGAGACTACTTGGATGTTTTTTAAGATTCTAAACCAAAGAATTATCCTCATCAGAGGCTCTTCAAAATTTGACTGCCATGGGACAAAGTCCTCATCACATCATTAACAGAATGGGTTAGATCCAGATGGTTTACAAAAGGGGCAAAAAAGAAGGTGGCAACAGTTGCTGCTGTGAGGAAATTATTCTGAGTAATAGACACAAGCCAAAGATTTCCTATTATTGAGAAAATGGGCCATAAAACAACAGATGAAATTCAGATTTAATAAACGCAAAGTAACTCACAGGATAGCTTCTCCTATACTGCAGAAACATATACAATGATGCATAACTGAAATTACTGCTATGCAGGAAGGAAATTGGGATTTCGCAGACTTCTATGAACGTATCACTTCTGTATTCCACAGTATTAAAAAAAAAAAAACAACCAACAAGATAAAGTAAACACTATGTTATTTTACGAATCCATAGAGCATCCTAATGTTGTTGCAGTGTTCTCCCAGTGTTCAAGAGGAAACGTATCAGAATGTGAAGATACACAGAAGACGAAAATAAGGATGGGCAAAACCATCCAGCGGCTTTCACAGAGGAGACACTCCACCCACCGCAGAGGTGCTTTTCCTCACAACACATCAGCACAAAACACGATGGATGTCAAAAGCTGATGTGGGTCCAAACACAGTGAGACACTTTTCCGGAAGAAAAATTCATCATGGTCTGCTAAGCACAAATACTTAGGACTGCACCTCTTAGCTGCAGATGGGCAGAGGCTGGGCAAGGACACCCAGCTACAAGGCTCTGTGTTTGCCTTGTGCCTTACTTTCTCAGATCATCTGCTACTGTTCAGAGGAAAGAGACTCCTTAGGTAGACCTCTGGCCCATGTTTTTAAGCATCAACTTCCTTTATGTATCGGTGATTCAAGGTTCCACTGTCTCAGTAACGAAACTTATACTAATTACAAGTATTTACAGAAATTTAAGGAAAACAAAAGGTGGCAGGGGACTCCTAACACATGAATAGATGTTGCTGGACTCTCTCACATAGTGTTACCTCAGTATGTATGGGAAGGGCCACAGAAGTGTTTTCCCACTTTCAGACAAAACAGGCACCTTAGAACAGTGCTTAGATTGTACCTCATCATCCATTAGTCCATATGATACATACAAAGACAACACCAGCAAAAAAAGCAGTCTGACAGATGCCTTCATAATCCATTTCTCATGATAAAAAAATGCTAAAGTAAATGGAAAGGGCTTCAGAAGCTCAGGTGCTTGAATTCTTTTTTAGTAACCAAGAGCTGGTGAGGATGCACATTGGTTCTACATGTCCTCAAGATGACAAGAAAGAGCTGCACACCATTTGCTGGAAAGGGAACACCACAATTTTAGTTTTTTGTTTTTTTCTAGCTTCATGCAAAAAGGCTTTTCACATGTAAATATATTACTGTGAGGAATTCAGGTATCTCAAGCATTACTTCAACCAAACTAGTATGTTCTGGCTATATGGAAAGCGGGTTTTCTTCTCCTGTTAACTGAATAAATAATGGTCCTCAAAAAACAGTGCTTAAGCCTTTATAATAGTCCTTATTACACTTGAACTGATTTTAAAAAGAGAACACTTTATAAGCTCTTGAATACAATGAATTTAGAAATTGTTAGTACACTGAACATTAACTAAGGTAATCCATGCGTATTTATAATTTATTTTCTACAAAATACTACTTGTTAGGTCATTTTATACTTAGTAATCTGAGAGGAAATGTTTCTTTTCTTTAGAAGAATTCATGTGAAAAATTCCAAAAGCTTTAGGTGAACTGTAAAAAAGAGAACTTAAACCTCTTTTGCACCATAAAACATTGAAGCTTGTTAATACATGCATGAAATGTTTGCCAAAGTAATTTTTCACCGGTTTGTAAAGAAGCAGTTGCACAGGACCATACTACTTCTTCCTCAAAAGGAAAAGGGAAGAAAGTGAAAACATTTTACTTGTATAGCTCTGGTAATATCTTGATAAGTCCTGCAATATTCATTCAGAAACACCGTCTCAATTTGCCTCTAACAATGTACATACAGCAAGTTTGAAATCTGTATGTGAAGCAACGCCTGCAAGCAGAGTTCTGCTTAGCTATTTAAGCAAATGGCCCTTTTGCTACATGTAAGATAAACCCCAACCCTTCAGGTCTTGCATTTCAACATCTAAGTTTCCAGTTATGTAGATATTACCACCATATATTGGTACTATAATACTTTGACTGTACAGCAAAAACCCCAAGATATAGAACTTAGAATTTTTGAGGTTATAAAAAAATGGGTAGTTCCTAAGAATATTTCCAATGCCTAATTTATTTTCCAATGTCTGATTCACACCAGGTGATTGTAAACATGAGACTAGATGAGAAACTAATTTGTCCAACTGTGTAACGTGGATTGTTTTACTTCCCTTCTCCTGCTGTAATCCCAAACAGGGGCTAGTCACAAAACAGAAGAGAGAAATAACTATCAAACACTCATGTATGTATTTCTATGTGCGTGTATATACACACACACACACACATCCACATATGCCTGATCTATATAAACACGTAGCTAAATGGAGTATTGTGCACTTGTAAATTCACTTCCGTCTGACACTGTTTAGAAGACATAAGTTTATTCACATTTCTGTGCTACTGACAGTGCTCCTCACTTGCCCCATGATTTGCTGTTGTACCCTCTGGTGAGTGTGGAGGCTAGATACTCATCAGGTCTCGAAAAATCAGTTTCCTTATGAAATGCTAAGAGTGAACTGAAGAACCTCCCTAGAGGCTCCTGTTTCCTGCTTGTCAAAGACTTTTAAACAACATTCAGCTTGGGCATTTAGGTCAACTTAAGCATCAGGAAATGCTTTTTACTTTGGTTTGGTATGGTAAATGCTGTTCCTCTGTCTTCAAGAACTTAAGAGAAGCTATTAAGGCAGGAAAGAACTAAAAGAAACATCTTAGCGTGTTTAATTAGGGTTAAGTCATTCTGTGGCTCTGTGCTTGACATGCACACACACTTGTACTTGACACCTATTAGATGTTGAAAGATTTTCTGCGACCTGTGAGGTCACAAATCCTTTTTCACTTTTTGCAATGATGTAACTCTCACCGACATGGCAGAAACAAATTAATAGATATACAAGTCAAATGTTCTTAGAAAGTAAATAAAAGCAATGTCTGGGCACATCTCTAGGAGATGGCAGTCTTAAGAATTAGATCACAAAGCCCTACTCTCTTGATGCAGACTGACTTTACGTGTGCTGTGTCATGCTGTAGGAAGCCACAGACTACAGGCCAGAGCACCACATTTTCACCTTTAACCTTTGGAAGATCTATGTTGCTTTGGAAATGGTGAAGATTTCCACAGGGAAGCTAATTATAAAACCAACATTTGACAAATACAGAACAAGAGACGTGTTTAAAGAAGGATAGACTTTACATCTGTAAAAAGCTAAGCTTTCATAACTAATTTGAAATAGAAAGAGTAACAATGTTAAGAATAAAAAAGTATCAATTTTTGTTTAACAGATCAGCAGAAGCATATAACACTTCTAAGCAGTCATAAAGTTAAGAACATGCACAGAATCACATCAAGCCTTAGTACAAAAATATTCAGCTCGTGCCAGATGACTGTTTGCATGGCTCTAAGTTCAAAACAAGAGTGGTTTGGTTCTTGCATGAGGGGTGATAATGGCTACTAGAGATGACTACTTTCTTTTATCATAAAAATAATATTTCAAGCTATTATACACTGCAGTTCAGAACACCACATTATAGCTCTTCTAAAAAGGTAGATGAAACAAACTAAATTCATTGGAAGCACTCAGTAATCTCTGTGGGGAAAAATACAGCCTGAAGATGAAAGGAGTTTAAATTATCTTCATCAACTTAAAACTCCCCAACTTTCAGAAGTAACGTTAATTTAGGTTTTTGCAACTGTGTGCTAAAAAAAAAAAAAAAGGGCACCAAAAAGATACTGTAGCAAAATGAACCAGTTGCAAAAAACCCAGGAGAAAAAAAAAAAAAAAATCGCTTATTATGCAGTTTTTTGATTGATGAATTTTTCTTTTTTTTTCCTTAAAATCACTTGCTGTTATAATACTCCAACCCTTTTTCATTCTCAGCTCAGTGCACTAAAAAGACCTATATTTCTCCTTAAAATAATCAGGGACGCTGTAATGGTAAACATTCAAAGTTTATTTGAAATCCAAATGACTTTTTCTTTTTTTTTTTTTTCACAAAACAGTTGGAGGGGAGGGGAACCAGAGGCACCCTGCAGACTGGCCAGTCTCTAATCCAGGGAAGGTACCTGCGGACTTGTGTCTCTGCACATCTAACCCCCACAAACACTGAAGGGCTGCTCCCGTGTCCGGCACAGTGACATCGGCTTTGGTAGCACAAAGGCATCCGTCGCACATGGGCCGCAGTAGCAAAACATAAGAGCAACATAACTCATATCCTAATTTTCCAAGAGATTATCCATGACGAAGACCTTGAGTTTGGTTAATATTCATGTTCTAGAATATACTATGGATTAGGTAGAGTTGCTAGCCATTTGCAGATTGCTAGCTTTTAAAAGCAGGAAACTAAATGCCTTCAGGGCAGCTCAGAAATCATAAACTCAATTCATGTCATGGTAAGTACAGTTCCTTTTGAGCACAGGAACGCCTCATTAAAAAAAAAAGGAGCACATGGAAATACATATTCTTTCCCACAGGACAGCCATTCATCATCATGCAGTGGTAGTTCACAACACAGGAGTTAAAGATTGTACTTAGTTTGGTTTTTGAATATGGAAGACATACAAGCCCTCAGCCTAGCACAAGTGCTGAGGGAAAGACTGTGTAATAGACCATTTTACAAAATCTCCTGTAATGCGGCAAAATGACTAAATACTACATCTGAAATAATATGTCAAAATAGGCTTCGGCTTATTTAAAAAAAAAAAGTTATTGCAGCTGGTGCCCAGTCATGTGATTTTCATGGATTCCATGATTATAAAGCAAGAATTGTGCTGCACAAACACTACTAAAATGCTGGCGTAGGAGTACTATTCACATGCTTTTGTGACTGGGGTTCAACACTGGTGGATGGAAATCATTTTACTTGCCCAGAGATGTTGTCTGACTACAGCAGCACGTCTGCTCCGGGCTGATTGTGCTGCTGCCTCCCCCTCTCCCTCCCCTCCAGCTCCATCTCCCTCCACCCGCATGCGCACACATTCACACCCTCACAGGCTATTCATTTTGAAATCGCTATGGTAAGTACAAAGGGCTACGAAGAATTAGAAAAATAGCAGATGGTCTCTGCAGCTGAGCTATAAGCAAATCAAAATACAACCATATAAAACCACAGAAAACCACTAATTTTTTACAAGCTTTTACAGTTACTCCTAGAGCACGTTTGTTAGTCTGTAGTTTTCTTTCCCCTTGAGTGATTAATACCACCTACAGAACCGAGAAAAGCCCGTAGAAATTATTTTTTCTTATGCGTTTCTTCTGCTACAAAACCAGAAGCTATCAAACCTGGCGATAACAGTGTGTTAGTAATCTCCGTTCAGCTGCCACACACCACTGCAGTATCAGCGACCGCTGAAATCACTGCTTACGTTACAACAGCTCTGGCAAACTGCGAGCTAGGGGGAAGGCACCCCTCCGCATGTGAGGCTTTTAAAGACTAACTGCACTGTGCATACAGTCATGTATTTGAAAAAGGATCTGAAAATATTGTACAGTTTAATTAAAACATGAATTAACAGAGAAAAGCGGAGCCAGTAGTATGGGAAAATAACTTTTGGTGGCTTCAGTTCATGTGCTGCATTCTGTAAAGGCACAAGGAGAGAAAAGTCCAACTTACAGCAATACTGTGCTCCAGTAGCACGCTGTCTTTGCCAAGAATAATACTAGAAAACTCTTTTGGGAAATCTCAAACACTTCCTTCCCCTCCTCGCCCCAAAACCTGTTACTGATAAACATGAAAAATCTCAATCATTTCATGCACACGAATAAGAATCATCTGTCTCTGAACAAGCTGTAATACACTCAACACTTGACAGTTTCTTCAAGCTCACCCTAGAGTCCCCACAAATTTTAGTCCCAGGCATGTTGAAGTACGTGGGGAGAAGGAAGGAAACAAGGGGAAAAAAAAGCACTGCAAAAATGCTGAAATCATCACCGGAAAGCTTCCACTTTGGGTCAGGAAAAGATTGGATCAGAGCTGTCATAAGGAATCTCTTAACACCAAAAATTAAGAAACACTTACCTTACAGTGCAGCTCCTTTCATCCAGATTGTTAACTTTGGAGAAAATACGCTGCCCATCTTCCTTTAAATCTTCTGGTTGCCTTCTTACTTCAACTGAGACTTCCTAAAAGTGGTTTACAGCACAAGTAAGATACCCAGTCATCATGTTTCAGACTCCCGAAAAATCTATGATTATGGAACCTCTTATTTGTGGCTTTGCTCTGTTTGAATATACATGAAGTCAACAGCGTATCATGTCTTAAGCTTGTTTGGTTTTAAGTGGTACAGTGTGCTGTGTGACCTCTTACGCAGCACTACCGACCTGACTGTGCTCAAGTTACTGCTCAGCCTTGCCGGTCTACAGAAGACCTTACCGTTTATATAAACAGACACGGCTTCCATTTGGCAAAGACAACGAAAAAAATGCGGCAAAGAAGTTACAGGAGAATTGCTCGCATTTTAGAAGAGGCAAGTACACACCAGCTTTCGAATCCCTGAGCGCGTACTTTAGTTTCTCTGTAAAACACACAATATCGGCCGTTCCAGAATTTTATTATCTCACTATCTTCAAACAACCACACCCGAAACACAGCTTTGCATTACAAACACTGAACTTACAGGAAATTTAATTGCGCATTAGCACTGGAATCATCTGAATCACGTATGCGCAACAACATCTTTATTTACCTCAGTCTGTTGTAAGCATCTTCTATGCACTTATCACCATATTTTCCAGGTGCCTAAACAGGTGTCTGCTTTTTGCCTCAGGAGGCCTATACTGAACTCAAAGGCACTGACTAATAAACTAGAAATGCATACATGGAATATATTATACGATGATTTTTCTGCTGGGTAGGCAATTATTTAATGATTTAGGTAACTTAGTTTTCAAAATAACTTCCGGGTGAATATTTCCAATGTTTGGAATCTCCAGTCTAGTAAATTATCCCCATTGTTAAATCTGCACGTAGAGTTTTGCAAACCTGAAGACACAAAAAAACTGAGAGCCCACAATTTTTAAGAGATCAACATATTTTGTCTCTTTTTGTGCGATTTCTCATTCTATTCCCTGTATATATAGGTACACACACACACACAAACACAGAAGTACTGTGTGGATGTGTATGTCTGTACATCACCTTTTATCAAGAAGTAAAAAGGGAAAAACAATACACAGCTGCATTGTCTCAATTCTTTTCTTGCATAAGGTGAAGTTCAACACATGTTGAACACACTATGACTCCTTATATGTATCCGGCAGTCTTGTAGCAGCTTGAACAACATCTTTTAAACAGAGAACTCGAGACATGGTTTCTCTGTTTACTTCCCCTGCCACCTGCCAACCATTCCCTGGCCGTGCTCAGTTAAAAATTAACTTAATATTTACTTGCAAGTTGAGCAGACATTTGGCATCTCTCTAAGGAATAAATGTATACATCTTAAATCAAGCAAAGTGACACAAAACAAAACACTAAGCAGTTTCATTTGTTGCTGTAGTGTAGCTTTAACCTTAACATATTTTTAATCTCTGAATTTTATTGAGCAGAAGTTTTGTCCTATATGGTTTTTGCAGCAAACAACTCTAGAAGAAGAGAGGGAATCCATGGAAAATCGTTAGACCATTAATGAAAGTGATCAAAAAAGAAGACATTGTTTCCCCTTGGAACATAGTTTCAGAGAACTCACAAAGCCTTAAAATGGGGAAGGCAGCCACACCAATGAAGAAACAACTCTGGGTGAAGATTAAAAGGATACTATTAAATCAACCATGTTGGTTTTCTTCCATCTGGCTACAGCGCACAAGAAATTACTTGATCCACCTTGCTACACTCTGTTCCTGTGCAACACAAACTTTGATCCTTTTTATTTTGCTTGAGGAGAGCTCCCTGTAACAATTACTCCCTTACTGACAAATGGCAAACACCGTACTACGTTCTGTTCCTAAACTGGACATTTGCATAAAAATTCTCTCCTTCTCCCTCCACCCTTCTCCTGTCCACCCTGCCTCGGGCAATTCAAAGGATAATGCAAAAGACACTCGTACCTGTTTGTAGAAATCAGTGGAAGGGGATGATCTAGACCTCTCATGGGTGTACTGTGGTTTCTCGTGTTGTTCATGGCCTGCATCAAGGATATTATCGGCTGAATGGTACCTTCCTGAACTCCTGGGCTCTATCGGCTTCCGCTGCTCCTTCCATGATGCCTGATACTCTGCAAAGGTTCCCAGGCGCTGCGGCTGTTCAGACTTCACAATCCTACCAGCAGCCTTACTGCAGCTACCATGGTGGGCATTATTTTTTGAAACATGTGCAGTTTCAAGTCCAACAGAGGCTGTTCGACCTCTTCTCTCATACCACATCTCCTCTTCCTCTTGTCCACCGTGAACTTTTCTATCTGGCCTCTCAAGCTGTCCCTCAGCTAGACCGTGGGGAGCTAGTTTCTGTGTAGATTTCCTATAGGCAGGCTTACTTGTTTCTTCAAAAAACTTCCACCTGTCTGCAAAGGAGCCCAGGGCTTCTTCGGATGTATTCGTGTGGCAATGAGCACGACATTCATCCTCTGACATCCCCACCTCATTAATCTTCTCCGGTTCAGAGTAAGACTTTAATTTTTGCTCTGTTGTGAACCTCTTCCTGGCTCCAATGCGAGAAACATGATGAGTGCCACTCCCTGCAGGGTTCGGTTTAGCTTGTGTAGCCTCAAGGCATTCAGACACATCTTCAGAAACCAAAGCCAATAACGAAGAGTTGTAACTACCAGTTTTCCGCTCGGGTGACCTGGGGAGATATTCAGCTGGGCTGGGCTCCAAGTCCCGCCGTTTGAATGACGTCGCCCTCAGAACCCTGGCCTGTGCTTCCTTGAGGTGATCTTTGTAGGTGCTGGTAAAGTTAGTGTCCGGCGAGGCGGTGACATTTTCTGCTGAATCTGGCTTCCAGGTCTCACTGCACTCCTCTGTTTCAGATGACCCTACCAATGTAGCAGAGCTTCTACTTTTCTGCAGCTTTGCTCTTCTCATTTGAATCTCATTTCTCAGGGTTGTTGCAAAACGATCGCTCCTTCGTGCCTGTTTAGACAAGTGAGTGTCAAATGGGGCCTGTCTCTCTGTTACCACTTCTGGGCTGTTGTCAGACTCTTTTTTCCCTTCCTGAGCTAAGGAGTGCAACATTGGGGTCTTCTGAGGAGAAATCTTGTCACTCTCCTCTTTCCCCCACCTAAAATCTTTCTGAGCGGATCTGTTTTCTGTGGCAAGGACACAGCCCTTTACATACTCCTGCTGACTGTACCTAGTTTCAATTTCCTCAGAGCTGCTCTCAAAGTTTTTCTTTTGTCCAGAGTTTTCACTACGATTGGGTTTTTTAGCTTCTTCTGCAACAGCACATCTAGCATCCCCCTCTCTGTCCACTGGGTAATGACTGCTGTTCTCGCACCCTTTCAGAGAAGATTCAATGGATTGTTGAGGTAGATAGTATTTTGGTTTTTGGACCATTGTGACAAATGCAGGATTTTCATGAGGTCCAAGAGACGCATCAGCCCCCACTGGTGGCTTCCAGCTGTCATCCATGAGTGGTAGTGGCTTTGAACTTCCCTGAGCAGGCTGTTTTGCTGTTACACAGTAATAGCGACTCTGTCCAGTGTTGTCCACCTTCTGTTCAGCAGCACTGTTCGAAGAAGAGGAAGTGTTTGTCTTGGACTGTAGCCACAAAAATGATCCGAAGGTAACTCCTGGATGCCACTGTAGGATAGATAATGTTGCTGATCCTTAGGTGCAGCTAAGGGTCTTGCATTGTGAAAAAAAGTGCTTTCATCACTGTATTGGTGCTGGTGGTGGTAACCGTAAGCAGGCTGTGCAAACCGAACATCAGTGCTGGACAGGGACGACTGCAGTTTGTTCACGGTTGTTGTGCTACTATTGTACCTTTCACCAGTCAAAGAAAAAGCATGTTCTGAACTGAGATCGGGTTTATAATTTGAGCTACTGACCCTTCTGTCACACGCTCTGGAGGGCTGCCGCTGCTGCTCCACACTTTCCGAGCTCCAGTCACTCCTGGGCTGAGATCGGTTCAGGACTGTAAAGTGCTGCATGCCGGCACCCTCTGAGTACACAGGGCCATGGGCTTTCTCATGGCCTTTGGTAGCAGCAAAGCTGTCACTACGAAGAGGTGGAGGGGGAGGGGGAGGAGATGAAGACTTCTTCTTATCGGGAACATACCAAACAGGTCCAAAACTGGATCTTCCAGAGTTAGTGAGCTTGCTATCGGATTGTTCCTCTATTCTAGGACTTCTGCTGTTCTCGTATTGGATGGGAGCCGGCGAATACCCAGGTTTGTCCTCTGTTCCGCTGTTGTCATTCAAGAACTGGCCAGACTTGTTTCCATGCTTAGCAGTCTCCCAGTGACCTACTTTGTACAACATGTTCTCTGTTGAAGAAGCGTCTGCATTGGACAGAGTGTGGTCAGGGGTGCTAGAACTTGTGGAGAAAGACCCATAGGCTGAATCCCGCTTACTTTGGCTCCCTAGATGATCAATGCTACTATTAGACCTTGCAGAAGAAAGTCTTCCATACTGGGCTACTTGGGGAGTGTGGTCCCAGCTGTCCATACTTCCTAAAGAGCTGAATTGGTCAGAAGTGCGATGTAGACTTGACTGATCCCATGAGTTTGAGAGGTCATGAGAGGAACAACTACAGCAGGAAACAAACAAAAAGCCTCAGCATAAATATACCAGTCAAAAAATCCAATGATTTATAATTAAAGATATATATCCACTAGTTTTACCAGCATTGGTTGAGTAACTGTTGTGTAGATGGGTTTTAAGACAAACAATCTAATGAAATTGGAAGTTTGAACACAAAATCAGGGCTTTATCTTTATGCTCTGCCACTGATTCAAAGCTTCAAACCTTAATAACTAACTCAACTTCCCTTTATAAGTTTATTAATAAGTAATATAGCATTATCTCTTTGAAGGCTCCCCTCTCTCTCAGCAAATTACTGATTTTGCTGACCTCACTTTTAGATAAATTTAGTTTGAGCTCTGTTAACTGCCTCTTTCCCAGGACAATTACCAACTTAGTTTTCAGGCACCCTAATTCTCCCAGCTATTAAACTCACGTACTTTCACGTTCATCTTCTGTATTCTCACTCTAAACTTCTCCAACCCATGAGGTTATTCCCTTGTCTTCCTCATCCATATCTGCCCATTTAATATTTTAATACCTAAATGGAGGTTTCCTAAAAACATTTGCTCAAATGCCACCATTTCAGTCCCAAGCCTCCACACGCACCTTACCAATGTGGTTTCAAACCACACTTGGGTCAACACCCTTAGGATGTTATTCAATTCTACCTAGTTCCATAACATTGACGGGAAAGCATCAGGAGGAGATGTCAGAGTAACATAAGCTCTGCATGGCCCAAACTAAACTTATGACCTTCCTTCAAGAATCCTTACCACCACCACCACCACCACCACCACACCCCCTCCTCCACCACTTCGTCCCTGCCGCTCTTTCCTCTACAGAAACATCATCTTTGACACTATACTTTCTCTGGATCACTTGTCTAGAACATTATTTCAAAATCTTTCTGCTTCTGTTTTCCTACTTAATCAGTCTTGCTCTGTTTTCCATATTTTACAGCACACAACTCCTGTCAACCCAACACACTGATGCTGAGATGATAGTCTTCATAATCATTCTCATCACATCTCCCTGTTTGAACTTCACTGGCAGCCCCTCCTGCTTTTACGTACCAAATTCAAATTCTTGCCCTTGCACACAAAGCCCCTTGGTAGAAATCCCAAAATTATTCCACTTCCCTGTAGCTATAATTATATGAAGCATCTACCAAATCTTGTGTAGTAAAGAAACCTGTGATAGCTAGCAAGGAAATTTAGATTAGTCCACACAGGAAACTATACAGTGATACAGATCTTTTTTCTGTCAAAAATATTTCAAAGGTCAACTCAACAGTTCTTTGGAATTCAGTATTAAATACAAGAACTGCTTTTTTCTTCCCTCTATTAATATTGCCCTCATACTTTTTTTAATACAACATAGTCAAACGACATTTATGTGAAATAAGAGAAGGCATGCCTTGTGTTTATTTTCTGAAGCAGTTCACTAACAGAAGACACTAGTATTGGCCTCATGATGTGAGTTTTTGTTCTTTCATTCTTAGCATTTTAAAACATCTTGCTGAATACTTCAAAAGGTCTTAATTTTCATCTTGTGCAGATACTGTGGTTTATGTAAGCAGTGTCTTGGTCATTCTTATGATCTCCTTTGCTAATGAAGAATGTGAGCCAGATATTGCTAGCAATTGCTGATGTTTTTCCCCCTCCTCAGCAATAAAGATATACTCAGCATCAATTAAAATAAAGATGTCACTTGTACAGGAAAGCCTCAACTTACAGGTCTCATGTAGCTCTGCTGGTATCAAAAGTGAAGGAGAGATCATCAACATCAGATGCCAAAGCCCTCCTAGAAAACGCACAACTGAAACCCAGAAGATGCAGCAAGAGCTTCAAGGAAAGGACAGGAAATTTTCCGGTGGTATGTGACTGTAAAGCATGTCCTCCTGTGGCAAGATTTACAGCTCAGCCATGAACCCTGATATGGACAGGAGCCCAAAGGCCATTTCTCTGCCCGAGGCCGACATCCCAGGACATCCTTCTCTCAAGCGGATTCACCAAAGTATGTGCCACTGCTGAACTCTGGCAGATAAAGTCCAGGAATAATCTACAAACACCACCCTTGGCCACTTTGGCTAGTAAATACCCACCCAACCCTGAGGTATGAATTCCTGGACCCTCCTAGAAATGCATCAGTTCAGCAAATCAGACCACATTCAGACCACACAGGATTATAGACCAGATGTACCTGACCTTAACTGCCCCCAAAACTCAGTTTAAAAAATAAATTACAAGGTCCTCTATCATAGCATATTCTACCGGAAGAAAACGCAGGGTTTAACCTTTCAGCAACTTAAGACAGTTCATATCCACACTTCCTAGAAAATTGCACTCAGCCTTAGTCTAGGGTGGGCTAGGAAAAAAGTCTTCATCCATGTTGTTAAGTTATGACTTCCATGAAATACACAGAAGATGACTCCCAAAGGGAAATCAAGGCACCAAAAGCTTAAAAGGTCTAACTCTCTACCCTTGTGCGAGAGGCACCTAGACCTAGTTTAGTGCTCTCAAGACCGCTTAGAGCTTTTGAATGAAAGTCACATGATAAAAAAATACACATACAGTGGTGTATGAGGAGACCTGAGTTCTAGAACTACCCTCTCTCCTATATACACTAGTAAAGGCTATTCTCCTCTGTCTGTCTTCCTCCAGCTTCATGTGTCTTCTCAAAGGTCCAAATTCAGTAGGCTGGCAGAAAACACCCACCAAACCCCTTTTCCCCAAACCAAATCAAATTATCCACAGCTTAAACTAGCATCCACCTAGACAGCAAGGACAGCTTTCAGAGGGTTGTTTTTTCCAGCTGTGCTCCAATACCCCAAAACACAAAACCCAGCTGTATCCTGCTTGGAAGAGAGCAAAAGCATCCCCCTCCCTTGACAGAGCTTCCCACGTTTTACAAGTGGTTTAGTTTTCACACTCACAGAGAGAATGCAGGCAGCCAAATTCAGAAGAGATTTTAGGCTGTCAGAAGCAATTTCAGATTCCAGAAATAGCCCAAGGATGGGATCCTTGGGCTAGAAATATCCCCTACTCATGCTATTTCTATTATCTCCCTGCATACTGCTGCTTTCAGCTACTGATTGCTGTGCTTCCTGTTCAGTTTGGTGCTTGACTTAAAGAGCGCAGGGTGCTTGTTGGTTTGCGAACTGTACTTTGAAAGTGGAGAAGCTCTGAAGCAGTTCAACTCTTTCTGCAGATCTGTAAACCCAAAGAACCCCTCCTTATAACTGGGATCCTCAAAATACCCACAATCCTTGGGCTGGCGCTCGGCAAATGATGGGCCTCCAGCAGTCACAGTCAGCTCTGCCAGAGCCTTGGGCAGCAGACACCAGGACTCATGGGCAGCCAAGGGGTTTGTGATAGCAGTGCTCTGGAAGCCCTGGTATTAGTCTGTGCTAAAGCCACTAAATCTTTCAGCAGCATCTGAGAAAGTAGAATTTGCCCTTCTTATCAATATTGATGTCTACTACGAGTTGCTGCTTTTTCTGCTGTGTAGGGGGAGAGGACTGCTCTATTCCCCCCCTCTTTTCCTTTACACACACGATATCCTGCCTAAAGCTCATTTCAAACTGGCCTTGAACAAAATTATTTTCTTTTTTAAAATATTGTGATTCATCCAGCTCCTACCATATCACACTCTGAGACATCTACCTTGTAGTATTTTACTTTCACAAGGTACAAGGACAATCATCATGAAGAGCAGGAAGCATATATTGATTTACAGCTCAGTCAGAAGACTCAGTAGACCAAAAGTAGAAACACTCCTGAATCAACTTTGGAACCATGAACTCTGCATGAAGTTTTTAGAAATTTCTGAATTTTGTTTCTATGCAGAACTTTCACTGTCTTCAAATCTGTAAGTCTAGTTCTGCCCGTCTACATAAACATTACATACAAGCTTCTGTATCAGTGTAGAACACCAGCAATTATAACTGAGGATCTGAGAAATATAATGTGTTAAAACTTCTGCTAATGTAACATTACCAAATGCATTTTAAAAGCCCTTCCTGTTTAATTGTTAACATTCATAGTTTATTCAAGGGCAGATAGCGAGTTATTTTAAAAACAGTAGGGAGCTTCCAGAGAATATAATGTAAAAACAATTGCAAAAATGACTTGAAAAATTAAGCAGTAAGTACAGAAAACACAATCTTACTTTCCAAACTGGGATCACATACCAGACTCATTTTCTTTAATGCTCAGTGTAACTATGGTCCAATGGGAACCAAGAAGAAAAAAGCAACAATGCCTCCCAAACAAACAAACAAACAACAAAACCCATAGGGAAAATGCTTTAGAATGTCACCTACGAGCAGGAAACCAACAAGAACCTGCATCTAGACAGAAACGGGCATTACCTAAAGGTTCAAATTTTCACAAGTAAAACTGCACAGTCGCCAGCCTCTTCCCCCTAGCACTGAATGACATCTAACAAATACTAAGGTGCTTTAAACAGGAACTGAAAATCATTGGTCTTATTAGCTCTCTACAGGCGCAAGAGCACAGCTGTAGGGAAGATCAGGTTACAGAAAGTGAGTTTTACTAATAAAACCAGTAATGCCATAAAGTCCGACAATAAAACATTCTGCACTCTCCCTTTAGGAAAGGGCTTTTTAATAGTCCGAAACAGTATTTTTCAGTTTCTTCTCCCTTCATTATTTCAATTTAAGTATTATAATTTTGATTTATTATTTTTTTTTTGCTTATAAAGGTTTAGGATTTTACCAGTGGACACTGAAAGGAAATGCAGAGCAAGAAACATAACCTTTTGACTGTTTTTAAAGCTCATTCCTTACCTTTCAATCACATGCACAGATCACATACTGTTTCTGTAATCCACACATCCACCTGTCAAACTTCTCATGCTCCCCCTTCAAGCACTGAGAGGACAGGCAACACTAAAGACGTATACAACAACGACTCTGCCTTCATGGGTTTAAAAAATACACAATGCCATGACCTACATTATTATTGTCTTGCTGTCGGAGCTTTCTGTGTGTAACTTAAGCAGAGACTCACCTTGCATGATAGCGCGAGTGCCAGGAAACGCAGGCATTGGACGAAGAAAGGTGTGACGTGGCTGTCTCGGGTTGACTTTCTGTAAATTTGGTGGCGTGCCAGGAGTGAGGCCTGCAGGCTAGGTCATTTCTTCTGAAAACGAGAGAGGCAGAGTGTACCAGTTTAATGCATAAGGTGACATGCAGCAAAAAAATCTACCAGGGCAACAGTCAAAGGCTACACAGACAGGACATGGGCATAACGACTTTAGCAGACAGAAGATGAGACGACATTCTACATGCATGCCAATTTTGAAAAGACTCAAAAATACTCAAGGTGTAATGAAACATCAATATTCTCTAAGGTCTGTGCTTGGGTGTTGTCTTTTTTTCCTTTTGAATTTATTTATTTTGGAGGTGGGTAGGTTTTTATGAAGGGCAGAGACAGGCAAACAAAGTACCTGACATCTATCCAGAGTTTTAACAGTTAAAGCTAATACCAAGACTTAGGACTCTTTTACAATGTAACAACAGTACATGAGGGCTTTGGCAAGGTTTTACTGTAGGTATGTGCTTATGGGAGGAGGCGGGAAGAAAAGAATTAATGACAGGAAGGAATGAAGCCAGGTACATTGTTTCATACAAGTTAGTAAGTTAGTAAGAGTGACATAACTAATAATTTTAACTCCAGTCAAGTTCTGCTTCAGCTCTCAAAACGTTCGGCAGCCCTAGTATGCAGGGATTTGGTGGTTGTTTTTTTTTTAAAGTTGGTTGGATGTTTGCTTTTTTTAAAGAATACATCTCAAAAATAATTCAGCAATTCGTCTAAGTCCCCAAATATCTACTTGCGTATCACCTCCAGATGTACATGCTCATGTCACTGGAGAGATCCTTTCTAAGAAGCACAACAAAAAGTTGTTAGAGCTTTGTGCATTGTAAGCATTTCTACAAAACTCTTCTATAGTCACCTGCCCCTTCCTTCTGCTCAGAAACGAGTAACAACTGTTTGCACTTCCTTCAAAGGACTTGCTGTTTGTAACACTTGTCAGCACTCAAGGAATAAGTGCTTTCTTTTCTTCCCCAATGTTAAATAACCCTTCTGCATGGAATTCAGCCACTTCTGTTTCAGTGAGCAGATGCCAAGCACAGGTCATTTGTCTAGACCCTCTCAGTCCCCCATGAACATGGCAGAAACTTCTTGAAGGTAACTCACCCTGCCCTTCTCTTTGGCTCATTCTTGAGGAAGCATAATTTAAAATTTAGAGGAGGTAGAAGATGAGACAAATTTCATCTTCCTAGTCGCAGTCTGAAACAAAGGCTTATAGTACAACACCTTGGCTCTTCAGGGATTTTTTAATGCACTTATATATTTCACTTAAGAATTTGTGAAGTTTATTACTGTAAGGTTAAGTAATTTGTGTAAGTTACAGAAGTGATTTGCTAAGCTGAGAAGGCGTTCCCCATTTTCAAACTTGAACTCTAAAGGCAAGGAAGATCTGCATATTTTGTACTCATTCCCCCTTTTTATAAATTTGGGTTATTAGACAGTCTCTGGATTTAAAGAACAAAACTAAAGCTCATTATAAACCCAGTATCTTCAAAACAGATCAAATCTGACTAGGTGCCTTTTTGCAATATATTAAGGAAGACCTGATGAATTCAACAATGAATTGCCTTTCCAAACTCTGCATGCACGATTACAAAAGGAGAATAATAATTCTACAGGGAAGCTGCAGTGTCACTAACAAGTGCAGCATCATTACTGTCACAAAAAAAGAAGTAATTGTTTCCATAAACAAAAGCCTATTCTTTCCAGCATGACAAAAGAGAAAACAGTTAAGCAGAACATCTCTATGTTCTTTGTTGGCAGGATATGAAATTCAGAGAGTGAGTGGAGGAGCCTCAATACTCTCAGTGCAAACAACCTTGCTCAGTCATGTGATGAAGGGCTGCAGGTGTGTTCAGGTAAGGAAAAAAATAAACACATTCCACTGTTCAGCTGCACAGAACATTGAAGAGTCCCCCCTCCCCGCCCAGCTCACCTCTGATGGTGCTGATACCAGCTTGGCAAACTGCAAGTAGTACCTATTTGTGCAAATTCAATAGATCTCCTAGATATCAATTAATAGATAAACCTTTTTTTTTTCTGAAGAGACAATTACTTTTCTATGATGCACCACTAAGGAAACACAGGACTAGGAAACTAGCACAACACAAGCAGTGTTTGAAGCGTAAGGAAACGAAGGTTGGGAAGAGGGCTTCTGCGACAGTTTGCTATGGGCTTGACAAATGGTAGGAAGGAATCCAATTTTTTTTGGATGCACTTGTAAAGTCAGTACTGTACCTCATGGAACTTCTCAAGATCTTCATAAGATAGTTTCTTGCTACATGAACATCATTTTCAGATGGCATTTTCTGTGCTACAACATCCACCACCACTTTCATCTTCCTGAGCAGCCAAGTAAGGGGAGGAACAGACTGGACTGAGTTGTGTCATGAGGCAAGTCAAGTGGACAAGAACTCACAAGTTCTGTTTTATTTTTTGTATTTGTAGACACAAATGTATTTTTGAGAGGTCCTTTTTTTTTTTTTTTAGATGCAATAGTCTGAACAGCCTAAAAATACTGATGGGACGATGTAGACAACCTGAAGTCCACAATATTACTGAAAATTAATTTACTGTGCATAGTCAACAATGCTTTCTGCTGCACTGTCACCATTTAATTACATTTACTATGTCCTGCACTTCAAGAAATATTTTTTTCTAGTAAGTGGAACACAGCATGAATGTTGATTCCAAAACTCAGCATAAATAGGTAGAAGGATCGAAAAGAAAAGATTAAAGACTCAGAAGAGGAATATTTTGCAGGCAACGAAAGATGCTGGAAGCTGAGCATTTATATTCTAATGTAATACCTCTCTATTAATTCTGAGTGACAGAATGAGATCATCTGAACGTACAACCCAGAAAACCTCTAACATTAATGGAAGCATTAATAAAAGCATTTCACCAACTGTGTCTTTCTATCAGTGCTTTTACAAAAGCTGCTGGAAGGAAAATGCTGATAAGCTTTGAAGATAAGATAAAATGGGAAAAAAAAATTATATTGACTATAAGCAATATATTCCGTAGTAGTCTCAATTACATGGGTGTGCAAATACTTTAGCAATAAAACAACCTTTCCAATCCACTTTTTTCAGAATAAATCTGTCCTTTTACAGTTACTGACTGAAAGTCACTAAGAAAGACATTCTGAATTTCACAGGCTACAGAGTTTAGAAATACTGGTATAGATTGTTGCAGCAATACTGAGGAAGTTGACTGGATACGAGTGACTCTGCCCTAAAAAAAGAAGAAAAAAAAAAAAAGAGAGAACAAAATGTGTTTCCTTGTCTAAGAGAGAAAATACAATTAAATTGGACAAGCGAGTTTACCTGTAAACAACACCAAAAGTCAGAAAAGTATATTAAAAATGAAAAATAGATGGGAAATTGAATAAAGTAACTGAACTACCTCAGCATACAACAATATCAATGAAAACGAGCCATTTCCTGTTTTCAGACACATTCTGAATTTCTGTAGGTATCATTCAGGTAAGAGGCCAGCAGATATAGCAAGACAGGCTTCTAGTTCTCCTCCTCCCAACAGAATTTGTCTTAGGCTCATCTACCAAAGAGCATCTTTGTTCTAACGCTATCATACAGGCTTTTTCAGCTTAGTCCCCAGGTAAAAGAAGGGCTGGCAGTCGCAGGGACCTGCATGGAGGTAGAAAGCAACTGCTAGGATTTGTCTAAATATATGTTTTGTTCCAGTCCTCCACTGAATCAACAGGAATGGAAGGCCTGACTGCTGGCTCACATCTAAGTGTGAGGCTGAAGTCTATCACTGCAAGAGCAGCAGCTCCGTATGGCAGAGGCTGTACAGCCTTTCTGAACTACAAAACAGGCTTTTCATCCCTCTGATTCATCTCGTTAATGGGCACTTCTCTTTAGCTCAAAAGAAGACAGGAGGTTCAACCTAAACTTTTTCAGTGTGAGGGTGACAGAGCCCTGGCACAGGCTGCCCAGGGAGGTTGTGGAGTCTCCTTCTCTGGAGACATTCAAAATCCATCTGGATGCATTCTTGTGTGACCTACTGTAGGTGATCCTGCTCTGGCAGGGAGGCTGGACCAAGTGATCTTCAGAGGTCCCCTCCAACTCCTAATATTTCTGTGATTCTGTGATCTCAAGAACACCACAACAGTTCCTACAGGGGGTTTTCAGGTGAAACTTTGGCAATGTGAAAATGAACAGAGTCATACTAGTGGGGCCTTTTAAGCAGGGCTGCCCAGTCACTGCCCTTTTTAAAGGTCATCTGCTATTATTTCACATCCTTATGTTGCCTGAAAGTTACCGATCTCTATGATTACTTTCCACATTAAACCTAAAAAACTGTTCAACGTGGCTGAGCTCGTCTGGGCAAGGGGAGA
>NW_009707604.1:33564-34623 GCF_000703405.1 Apaloderma vittatum | reverse complement strand
GTTCTTGCTGGCAGCTCCGGCTGGGCAAGGATCAAGCAAGAGGCACCACGGATGTGCCTCCGTGCGTTTACTGGGGTCCGGGTGGAGAATCTACTCACCCTAGACGCTGCTTGAGGAGCTGCTGTCGCAGAACTGAGTGTGCAGCATGTGGAGAAGACGCTGGTTTCTTGGTAGGGGGAATTGCTGCCACGCCTTTTCTGCACAGCAAGAGCACCCTCTGGGAAAGCCAAGCTGACGCAGATGAAGAGGCCCTTGCAAGGAGGCTCCCATTGCCACCTGACAGCGACCGCCCCCACCTCTTGGAGAGTGTCCGTTCTTTATGGGAGCTTGACTCTGCAAACAGTTGTCAATAAATAGCAAATTTGAACAAATGTGTGCCTGTGAGTGTCTGTGCATCGCTTTGTCTCGGGGAAGGCAGGCACAGGGTGCTGACTGCTCAGCTGCCACAGAGTCAGGGAGTATTTTGCAGAAGAGCTGAGGTGGTGGGCTCTGCTTTCCTGAGAGGCTGGGTTTTGGCTTCCCAGGTGTCATGGGTTAATCCCAGCAATATTAACAGCAGCACACAGCTGCTCAGTCACTTTCCCCCAAGTGATGGGGGAGAGAATCTGAAGGGTAAAAGTCAGAAAACCTGTGGGTTGAGCTAAGACATTTTACCAGCTAAAGCAAGAGCTGCAGTTTAAAGCTAAGCATGAAGTGCTCAGCAAACAGAGCTCTAAATGAGGTGTATTATCTTCTACCCTTGTTCAGAATTTACGTGCAAAACACAGAACGGTGTAACTCTACCATTAGTGCCAATGCGTTAAGAAGCCTTATGACATTATGAGGGTTTTCCCCCAGTGAATTTCAGGGCTGTATTTACTGCTACCAGCTGTGGAGCAAACAGAAGACTACATCTCCCTCTGCCATATACTTCCTCAGCAGCAACATCCTCAGTTGTCCCTTCTCCCTCAGTAACATTTCAGGTAGAACTGAAGGAGTGAAACAACAGACTCACCTCGGGACTACATCGGACTTGCCGAGCCTCTTCTACTGTCTACGATCTACAAGTCAGGAAAAAGA